>NW_004798137.1:178590-202110 GCF_000002075.1 Aplysia californica | reverse complement strand
AAAAAAAATATATAGATCTATTCACACAATATGTGTCTATATATCACACAATATGGTCTAAGTCTAAGGGCCAAGGGGCTGTGATTTTGAGGCGTCTGTCTCACTCTTTTCCACAACCCCCCCCCCTCACCAACCTCAAATAATAATTGCAACAAGATTTTTCTCTGTTCCAGACCTGTCCCGCATCACAAAGGAGGCCGGCCCCTAATGGGTGGATGAAGGAGGAGGAGGAGGAGGAGGAGGACAGAGAGGGTGAGGGAGTGGTGGAGTTGGACCGAGACGTTGTGGATAGTCAGGAGGAGAACGACAAAGTGGCAGCCTACTTGAAAAACCTGGCCGACCTCGGGCTTCCGGTTGATGTGCCAGGTTTTGATATCTTCCCGTACGAAGGAGGAGGAGGATTAGATGGTGGAGGAAGAGGAAGAGGAGGGAGGTGGGGCGGAAGGGGTGGTGGAAACCCGCCCGAAATGAAGGTAGGAGGCAGAAGTCGCGTAAGAGGTCGTGGCCGCGCCAGAGGTCAAGGTCGGGGTCGGGCCAGAGGTAGAGGTGGTGCGGGCGCTAAGTCTGGCGGCTTTCCCACGTCGTCGATGATGATGATGATGCCGCCACCATCTTCCGGCCTGTGGGGGGCTGGTGGGTGTCACACGGGACGTGTGCTGGACGCTCCGCCGAAAAAAGCCAGCCCAAAGTACACGTACATTGACGAGGACGAGGATGAGCTGTGGGCACAGGATGACCTTGAGGTCATGCCCCGCAGCGGGAAAATGTCGCGGGGGGAGAGGCTCAGGCAGAGACAGGAGCGTCTGAGTGGAAGTGGGTCACGAGAGGCCGCACAGTCTGGTCATAAGAACGTTCTGGATGCCGCCCATACGTCTGCTCCATCTTTATCGTCAGACGTCCCTTCATCTACGCCATCGTCATCATCGGGCATCCAAACGTCTACATCATCATCATCATCATCGGGCATCCATTTGTCTACATCGTCATCTTCATCGTCATCGGGCATCCATACGGCTTCGTCATCATCATCATCGAACGGCCAATCATCTACTTCATCCACCGATGCTCACGTGTCTGCGTCATCATCGGGTGTATCACAGGAGACAGGAAGTGACCCCGGGAGTACAGCGGTGGTGGCGGAAGATGCTATTCCAGAGAGTTCTGTGGAAAGCAGCAGCAACAGCGACAACAAAATCAGCAGCAGCAATAACAGTAAAAACAATGCGACGGCCTCAAATGGTTGTTTGAAAGGTACAAGTTCAGCTTCTACTGCTGCTGCTTCTACTGCTACTGCTGCTGCAACCAAAACTGTTCGTTTCAAGAACATGGAAGAGGATGATGATGACGACGACGTAGTATGTTTGACAGACATCACACCCAGCCCCGCGCAGAATCACTTGTCGATGTCCACCAACGGAGGCAGGAGGAGGAGGAGGGGAGGGAGGCCGGGAGGAGGAGGAGGTCGCGGAAGGTCACTTGGTACCGACCTTGAGCAGGTGAAGATCGCCTCGCGGGAATACGTGGAACAAATGCTCAGCTTTCCCGTGATACCGGATGTATCGGAGAGTGTGAGGGGGGCGAGGGGAGGGGGTGTGACGCGTGTTGCAGACGGTGTAACACGCCGGAGGGGAGGGCGTGTGACGCGTGTCATGGATGGTGGCATGGGGAGGAGGGGGGCTATGGGGCGTGTCGCGGACAGTGTTTCTCGGACAATGCAGCTTCTGGGGAGTGGCTCTGGCGTGTCTACTGTACTTCCTGTCTCCCCGCACAGGGGTAGACCATCGCAGAGGCTTCCTTCCAGCGGTCGGGGTTTGAGCGGTGGCGACGGGCGTGACCACAGTGTGGTTTTGTCTTCTCCTGAAGGGGCTTCTTGGTCAGGGATGACGGTTTCCCGCGGTGGTCGGGGGAGGGGTAAGGGGGTCGGTGGGATGGGGAGAGGGATGATAGGGTTTGGCGGAATGGGGAGAGGGATGGTGGGGATTGGCGGGACGGTGGGGATTGGCGGGATGGGGAGAGGGATGACAGGGTTTGGAGGTATGGGGAGAGGGATGGTGGGGATTGGCGGGACGGTGGGGATTGGCGGGATGGGGAGAGGGATGACAGGGTTTGGCGGGATGGGGAGAGGGATGGTGGGGACTGATGGGGCGGGGAGAGGGATGGTGGGGATCGGTGGGGCGGGGATCGGTGGGGCGGGGATGGTGGGAAGGGGTGGGAGGGGGAGAAGTAGGGCAGGGGGTGGGAGAGGGAGGGGCAGTGGGGCGTTGAATGTTATCATGGGTAAAGCCTCGCGGTTTGTCGGGAGGGATGGTGGTAGTGGTGGTGGCCGTGGAGATGGGTCGCTCGATGTGAGGTTGCCGCATGGACGGGTACGTGGGGTCACGGAAGCACCGTCTTCTGCGATGGGAAGCGTCTCGTCGCGTCCGTCTTCGAGTTGCCCTGTTCACGGCAGGGGGTGGGGGCGGAAGGGGAGGACTGATGTCGGCCGAGGGAGGGGAGAGAGAGGGAGAGGGGTAGGAGAGAGAGGGAGAGGGGTAGGAGAGAGAGGGAGAGGGGTAGGGATAGGAGAGAGAGGGAGGGGGCTTAGGAGGGTGCCTCCGCAGCCGTCGCAAGTTATCGTCATTGACGACGAAATTGAAGAAGTGAACGACGACGACGAAGACATGGACGTAGTGTGTGTGGATTCGAACCCCTCTCTTCCGCCGGATGGGACCGGGGTCAGGGTCGGTCAGAAGCGGGGTGCGGAAGGTGAAGGTCGTAGCGCCCCGGAGGGGAAACGACTCCGCACCGCGGACTCTTCGAAAGAGGTCACGGATGGTGACGGAGCTTTCTGCCGCGATGGAGAGATCGAGGCAGGGAGGAATGAAGGTGATGGAGACGCGGGGAGCGAAGGAGTGAAGGAAGACATTCTGGACGGGGAAGAGATTGATGGATGGAAGGTGACCATTTCTCAGGATTCTGGTGCGGAGGAAGAGGAGGAGGACGACAGCGAGGGGGATGATGATAATGATGGTGATGATAATGGAAGTGGCAGTGGTGGTGCAGAGGTACCACCGTGTGAGGATGGGGATGATAATGAATTAAATGATGGTGAGGATAAGGATGGTGATGATAATGGAGATGTTGTTGGTGATGATGATGATGATGGTGGTAATGATGCTGATGTTCTTGCTAACGGTAACAGAGGTGGCAATGATGGTGCTGATGTTCCACCAGGTGAGAGAGATGATGGAGATGTTGGTGATGATGATGGTGGTGGTGATGATGATAACAATGATGATGATGTTGTTACTCACAGTTGTGGCAATGACGGTGTTGAGGTTCCGACTTTTGATGATGGTATTGGTGGGGGTGATGGTGTCGATAATGATGGCGTCGGTGGTCTTGATGGGGATGTTGTTGATGATGATGGTGGTGTTTGTGGTGATGATGATAATGTTGGTGGTTCAGGTGGTGATGATGGTGTCGGTGGTGGCGTTGATAATAATGATGTTGGTGGTGATGATGGTGGTGTTGACAATAATGATGATGGTGGTGTTGACAATAATGATGTCGATGGTGATGATAATAATGATGTCGATGGTGATGATGGTCAAGGTGGTGTCGATGATTATGTCGGTGGTGAAGATGGTGGTTTTGGTGGTGACTACGATGATATCAGTGGTGGAGATGGTGGTTTTAATGGTGTTGATGATGTCGGTGGTGATGATGGTGATAGCGGTAATGTTGATGGTGATGGTGATGCTCCCGGTTATGGCGATGATAGTGCTGAGATTAGTGAGATTCCGACATATGTAGGTTTTGATGTCGATGATGATATCTATGGTAATGTTGCTGGTAATAATGATGATGTTGGTGGCGATAATGATGATGTTGGTGGTGATAATGATGAAGTCAGTGGTATTTGTGGTAAAGATAATGATGTCGGTGGTATTTGTGGTAACGAAGATGATCATGATGATGATGGTAATAATGATAATGATGACAAAGAGGATGTTGGTACAAATGGTTGTCGAAATGAGGAGGCTGAGGTTTCACCATATGAGGGTGATAGTGCTGCTGCTGGTGGTGGTGGAGATGATAATGGTGATGATGACGGTTACTATGGTGATGGCGACCATGTTGATGTAAACGGTTATAATCGCAATGAGAATGCAGAGGTGTTACCATGTGGTGATGGTGGTGGTGGTGGTGATTTTGGTGATGCTAGTGGTGTTGGCGTTGGTTGCTATGGCGACAAGGCGTGGTCATATGATGACAATGACACCGAAAGCGGTGCAAGAGAGGCTGGTGGCAGCGAGGACCCGCTGGTGGAAACAGGTTCTGGGGGAAGCGGCGGTCAGGGTGGTCACTTCTTTGGCTCAGGGATCAGCTAGCACTAGCAGTGGGAGCCGGCGTCTACGGTGTAGCGGTGTGAAGCTTCGATGTCGCGCGCAGGAGACCCGAGATCGATTCTCGTGTTGGGATTGGGAGAATTTTTATCACGTATCTCCCGTCTTTCTTTTACGATGTCGTTGTATCCCTCTCGGCCTGGCTTAACCCTGATAGGTTGGGTGGGAAGCCTGCCTCCTGCTAAATAATGTAGGCTTAAATTGTGTCAAGTTAATAATGGGAACGTAAAAACACATTCATATGTGAGGCAGCGCGGTGAAATCAGCCGCTCGTCAAAATTTTGAAATTGAAGAAACCGGCATTTCTCTGCCTGTTTGACAGTTTTTATCGAATTTTTGTTTTTTGGCGTACTGATAACAGCTTTTATGTTCCATTTGAAGACAAATGTCTTCGTGAATTTTACGGAAAAATTTTCGGAAGTTACCGCATTTTGGTGGACATTTCTCGCTTATTTTATTTCTGAAACTAGGCGAACCCCACATTTTTCAATAGCAAATTTCTCAATTTCTATGTAAGATAGATGAGTACTTTTTTCATCAAAAGCAAGACAAATTAACAAGCTTTAAGGTGATACCAGTTGCTCTGCATGATAAAAAATTGACGAGCGCCTGATTCCATTGTGACATATATATTTTTGAAAATCTCAGATGGACTCGGTTGGGCTGGTCACTATAAGTTCATGGCTTCTGTGTCCCTCTCTGGCTGGGCTGTGCACAGTGCTTTCGGGGAAGACTCGAACCCAAGGTGCTCTGGGGGGGGGGGGGGGGACTACAAACGAATGCGCTGCAGAGAGTGGTGACGGTGATGGCGGATGGGCAGTGTCATTGCTTGAGGCCGCAGAAAAAGGGGAGACCATTAAATAGGATATTGTAGAGAGGGGTTTTAGTTTTAGCCTACTTTGCTGTCTGCCCTTGGAAGGTGTGGAGAAAGCGGGGAACTGGGGCTAGTGGTGGTGTAGCAGTTAGGCACTTCGCTGTGGAACGCAGGAGACCCAAGGTCGATTCCTCTTCCAGAGTGGGGAGAAAGATTTTATCAAGTAGGCTAGTATCTCCGTCTTTCTGTTGGGATGTTGTATCTCTCTCTCTCTCTCTCTCAGCCTAGGCTGGCCCCGACGGACGGACAGGGTGGGAAGCCCGCTCAAAGGGTGAACTTAGACTGGGGCAGGGGTATCAAAGTGTTAATCATTTCCATTCTTGGTTTATTTGAAGTGTACTCTTCACAGCTTACCCCACGCTCGTAGAATGTTTCTTTTAAAAATGTTAGATGGAACTGTGTACAACATTTGTAGGTACATTGCTTTTATGTTCACATGTCAGCGCGCACGCATGTGCTTATTGTACATAATAGTACTGTATATATTTTACTTTTATGTTAGAAAGAAGTGTGTGCAACTTGACCTGTGTATGTAATGTACGGTACACATTGATGTACATATAATAAATTACTTTATGTTAGAAAGAACTTTGTGCAACTTGACCTGTGTATGTAAATTTGTAATGTACGGTACACATTGATGTACACATATACATTACTTTTATGTCAGCAGCCAGAACTGTGTGCAACTTGATTCATGTTTGTATGTGTACATGTACATACGGGTTACCGGAACTTTTATGTCAGCCAGAACTGTGTACAACAAGAACAGCACGTCAAGTACGTACTTTTATGTTAGAAGTGTGTGCAACTTATTCCTGCAGATCAACGTACATGATAGATTCTCTGTGAACATTCATTACTTTTATGTTATATAGAACTGTGTACAACTTGATTCGTGTATGTACGCATGTGTAAAAGTAAAAATGTTACTTTTTAAAATGATAAATGGAACTCTATGCATAACTCGTCCCCCCATGGATGCTCAAATGTACAAACACGTTACTTTAAGCTTACCTTTATGACAGCCACAAATGTTTGCCTGTGTACGTTACTTTCCAGATGCTTGTGTGAAAGGCAAAAACTGTATAAGACATACACGGTGCAGGAGTTACTTTAATGCTGGACAAAACTGTATGTATACACTGCAGGAGTTACTTTAATGATAGACACAACGGTATGTGTACACTGCAGGAGTTACTTTAATGATAGACAAAACGGTATGTATACATTGCAGGAGTTACTTTAATGATAGACAAAACGGTATGTATACACTGCAGGAGTTACTTTAATGCTGGACAAAACTGTATGTATACACTGCAGGAGTTACTTTAATGATAGACACAACGGTATGTGTACACTGCAGGAGTTACTTTAATGATAGACAAAACGGTATGTATACATTGCAGGAGTTACTTTAATGATAGACAAAACGGTATGTATACACTGCAGGAGTTACTTTAATGATAGACAAAACTGTATGTATACACTGCAGGAGTTAATGATAGACAAAACTGTATGTATACACTGTGCCGGAGTTACTTTAATGATAGACAAAACGGTATGTATACACTGCAGGAGTTACTTTAATGATAGACAAAACGGTATGTATACACTGCAGGAGTTACTTTAATGATAGACAAAACTGTATGTATACACTGTGCCGGAGTTACTTTAATGCTGGACAAAACTGTATGTATACACTGCAGGAGTTACTTTAATGATAGACAAAACGGTATGTATACACTGCAGGAGTTACTTTAATGATAGACAAAACTGTATGTATACACTGCAGGAGTTACTTTAATGATAGACAAAACTATATGTATACACTGCAGGAGTTACTTTAATGATAGACAAAACTGTACGTGTACACTGTGCAGGAGTTACTTTAATGATAGACAAAACTATATGTATACACTGCAGGAGTTACTTTAATGATAGACAAAACTGTATGTATACACTGCAGGAGTTACTTTAATGGTAGACAAAACTGTGTGTATACACTGCAGGAGTTACTTTAATGATAGACAAAACTGTATGTATACACTGCAGGAGTTACTTTAATGAAGACAAAACTGTATAACATCGTCACACTCATAAGATAATTGCTTTTAAAGTCATTTTTGGCCGGTTTGGAGTTTTCGATTCTGAAATGAAGAGCAGAGCCAGCTTGGCAATAAAGATCATTTGGACAAAAGAATAGTCCAAATATATAAAATCAATTGAGTGGTATCAAAATTCAGTCATTTCCTAGTGCCCAGCGTCAATTGTTCGAAAGAAACAGTTTTTTCTCATTTTCTCGAATGGTTAAAATGACATAGGCATTTACCTTATGAGCATGACAATAATAGGAAGTTACTTTTGTGGAAACAAAATGTCTAAAAATGTTCATTAGTTACTTTTGTGGTTCTCTATCTATAAATATTTAGTAGTACGGTAGTAGTCTTGCATGCACTGAGTGAAACATAAATACATAGTGAACAGGTTTCAAATCCAAAATTTGTTTTCTAACATGATGTCATGTAGCCTACTTCATGTATATATATATATTCTTTGTATTTAGAATGTATGTATAATAGCGAAATTCATATAAATATATATTATGTATATATAAATATAAGGAAAAGATTTGCGCGTCCTGCCTATTTTGCCCTGTGTGTGCTAGACTGTAAGTTACTTTTATGGCAACAAAACTGTCTAAAAATGTACACAAGTTACTTTTATGTCAACAAAACTTGAAAATTATTTCTATGATATGATAGTCTGAACTGTATTAAATGGGTAGCCTACCGTACATAAGTTACTTTTGCGATAGACACTAAACATATTGTGGGGCCCATTTTTTTAAATTGCTTCATTTTAGTTATAGGTGAGTTTTGTGGCACATGCAACACAATTCAGGTCTTATGATCTTATAATTGCCAAAGATTAGAGGTGTCACTAGAGACTAACATACAAAGAGGAGGAGGTGGGTGGTTGGTGGGTGCTCTGGTGTGGTTTGCTTCTTCTTTCCTATCAAACATCTATCGTCCTTGTCTCTCCTCGTTCTTTTTTTGTGTTTGTTACTCTCTTGTAACACCTCTAATCTTCGGCACTTATATGACCTTATTGTGTTGCAAGTGCCGTAAAACTCTTACTAAAAGTAAAAGAGAAGGAGGAGGAGAGATTAGGACGATAGGGTTTTTATAGTAAAGAAAGAGCTAGATGTAACCTGTGGTCCTTATCTCTCCTCCTTCTTTTTCTTTTCTCTCTATGATATAATGTTACTCCCTAGCAGCACCTCCAATCTGCAGCACTTGTATGACCACTATGACAAATGGGCCAATTTATCAATGTCATGCTCATACTGTGCCGGAACAACATTGGGGGAACTGCTGCTTTTTCTTTCCTCATCCTTACTTTTAGTAATTACTATTGTCATTTTTTCCTCTACTTCTTTTGTATGTTTGTCACTCTTTTGTGAACTGCTATTTCAGGGGTGCCTTGATAGTCGAAGCAGACTTTGTGCTGTTGAGGCTAGAGAGGTGAGCAGAGTAAGCCTGATTCCCCTTTTGGATTTCTCTGTTGACATCCACCCCTTGGCGCTCATATGACCTTATGCAGTTGCGAGCGCCGTAACACCTTACTAAAACGAACAGCACTTGTATGACCAATTGTTGTTGCAAGTGCCCTAAAACTCTTCCTAAAACTAAACAAAAGCAAAAAACAACAACAAATGTGTACAATTTGTTCTACATAAAAATGAAATAGATCTAGTAACTAATGTTCAGCTGTTACTTTTCGGATAGAAACTAGAAACTGATGAGTAGGCCAACAATTATTTCTTATACTAAGGTAGCCTACTTGTAACTTATGGTAACTAATGTTCGAATGTTACTTTTAGGAAAGAAACAGATGTGTACAATACTAGCAGTTTCATTAAATTTATTGTAACTAATGTTCAAATATTATTTTTAGGAAATAAATATGTGTGCAGTTTCATTCAATTTATTGTAACTAATGTACATTACTTTTAGGGGAGAAATGAATGTGTACAATGCAACTGAAATGTAACCAATGTTCAAATGTTACTTTTAGGTCAGAAATGAATGTGTACAATGCGTTCCTGGTACCGGTACAACAAGCTGTTACTTGTGGGAAAGTAACAAACAAACATGTGTAGGCGACAACTTGTTCCATGAATGTGCTGTATGTCCAGACAGTAAGAAGTTACTTCGAAATTCCATGTACGATGAACGGAAATGTGTACAAATTGTCCCTCCTGCATTATATGTGTGTGTGTCAGAGTTACAGTTACTTTTACGTTACTTTTATGATAGACAGAAAAGTGTACAACTTTTTTCATGTTCTTGTTTCAAGAAAACAAACTTTGGTTTTTCTACCAGCAGTGTTCTTGAGTCTGATGTTTTTGTCATGTTGCATGATCTACAAAATGTATGTTTGTTTTTGTCGTTTTTGGTGTGATCAGCAATGTTATTGTTAGTTAGGCTGAAAATATACTGCCACGCACAACTGAAGTGCGCCGCAAAACGTACGAGCAGTTAGTTCGGAAGTGGTGATCCCACAGGTCAGCGCGACTCCGCCCGACTGTGTAAAAGTGTAAAAAATGGCTCTGAGCAGGCATATATATATACAGATCAGTGGCCGGGCCCTCCCTTTTGTTTTATCTCCACGGCGTCGCGGAACTATCCTATAGCAGGGCAGCCTGTCCGCATGTGAAGAGGAAGTGCTGCATGCATGCCCGTCTTTTTGGGTCCTCCCGTCTAGTCGTGTCAGTGAAATCACCGATAGGAAATAAAGAGAAGGGCACGACTTTTTACATGGCGCACTGTAGTTGTCATGCATGGCAGTATATTTTCAGCCTTACAGTCGTCACGTGAATTTTCTTTTTGGCTCTGGGCCTTCCAGAGATGGACGTTCAACTCGGAGGTCCCGCCTCTTAACCCTATCCGTACGTTGTGTTTTACTATTGTATCCATACGATGTGGGGAGCTCTGTGCCACCTCTTTCCAAAGAGGAAATTTACTTTTAATCCGATCCGTTCGCTTTGCATAGCAATAGCAGCAGTCTGTCAAAATGATTTTTTCAGAAATACTGAAAGTTTCAAAGAAATCTTCGTACTAGAAGTATTCTAAAATGTGAAAAATACAACCCCGGGGGTACAAAATGACCCCAGGGCGTACGGATAGGGTTAAATAACCTTATTGTGATGATTGGAGCGTTAAATCCTATACCATTTCACGTTTTAATTTTAACAATGATGTAGCCTATAGTCGCCATTTGAATAGAATTCTTTCTACGGGCAATTAAAGCAGATTCGGGCCAGTATTTTATCTGGTATAGACGAGAGGGATATCACGTCTCTGTGATTGTCACAAGATTGCCTGTGGGTGGTTGGCGGGTGCTCTGGTGTGGTTTGCTTCTTCTTTCCTATCAAACATCTATTGTCTTTATCTGCCCTCCTTCTTTTTTATGTGTTTGTTACTCTCTTGCAACACCTCTAATCTTCGGCACTTATATGACCTTATTGCGTTGCAAGTGCCGTAAAACTTTTACTTCAACTAAAACTAAACAAGATTGCCTGTCACTGTCACCTTTGTTTTTGTATAGGTGATTTAATGGTTGGTATCTCTGCACTCTAGGGGAATTCTTCCTCCAGGTTCTCGTGCAGGTGGTTGGAGGGTGTCACTGGTAGGTCCTACGTCTTAACTTTCCTTCTGTTGTGTCTGTCTGTGTGGGTGGTTGGAGGGTGTCACTGGTAGGTCCTACGTCTTAACTTTCCTTCTGTTGTTTCTGACTGTGTGGGTGGTAGGAGGGTGTCACTGGTAGGTCCTACTTCTTCACTTTCCTTCTGTTTGTTTCTGTCTGTGTGGGTGGTTGGAGGGTGTCACTGGTAGGTCCAACGTCTCAACTTTCCTTCTGTAGTTTCTGTCTGTCTGTCTTACTTTTTCCCCAGCTCTAAATGTGAAGCATACTGACAGAATGAGTTACTTCTCAGGTTTTAGCCCCATGGACATACCGTAATAGGTACGTCACATTCATAGGTTGAGCTTATATTATACACCTATAACTTTTTTTAGTACGAAATGGTAAAGGACACATTAACTCACTGGGGACGTTTCACAAAGCATTTGTGAGCACCAATATTTTCCCAAGTCGGAATCTAGATGCAGTTCATGCACCCCCCTGCGTGCGCAAGTTTCGCGTTTTTTCCTCGGCAAAGTATGCTCACAAACGCTGCATGAGCCGTCTCTTACCGTGCAGCTGACCTTTGTTTCGTTTCGTGTGAAGTTTCAAAGGAATTGGCTGGAAACTTTTTGAGTTATCGAGCTGGAAGGAAAGTTAATCACACTGAGGCCCTCCTTTCGTTTCTGTAACTGGTATCTGTTCTGCCAACACTTTTTCAGTGCGATGGCAGCATGAAAAGCAAACATTTTTCAAGTGTTTGACGACTTTGACAGTTCAGAAAATTCTGATTGTGATATTTCAGCCCATGGGGATCCTGATTTCAATGTGAGCATCAAAGCACTGATTCTGATGGAGAATGTTCTAGATCAAGGCCTTCAAAGTGCGAAATTCTGCTTTGTCTGGAGCCCTGCTCTTACATCTTTCACACTTAAATAGAGTAGGCTGCTACACAGCTAATGCATTTCATGTATAGATATAAGGATTAACAATATATATTGATTTTGTACCAATTTGCGAGTTTGAACTTTTTATTCATTTTGAAACATGTACAAACACAAAACACAACAAAAGGCAATCACAAGATTGATTTTTTTGGGTGTTTTTTTTTTTGTTTTTTTAAACACGACATTACGTCAAAAAATGTTGGCGAAGACTCGAACAGCAAATTTTAACACATTTTCAAAAAATCTTTAAAAAACTTCAACAGATATAATTGCTTTTCTGTGTCCTGTTGGGCATGTTTAGATACGTATGATGTGTGTAAAAATGGTGGTTGTATGTCTTTGGGAAGGGTGTTGTTTGAAATATAATTGAAATACCCCCAATAATGCTTGTCTCAAGTGCATGTAGACCCGAAAAAGGCTCAGTCTCCAGTGAGTTCAACCTGAAGAAAATGGCACCTGTTGAAAAGCTACAACTACAACTTTGACACCTTTTTCGGGGGGGGGGGGGGGGGGGGGGCAACTGTTTTAATTACTGGTATAGGCACATCCTATAATATACTGTAATAACTTGTTTCCTTTCTTTAGTTTACCCTTAGTCACGTTCAACGAGAGGTCGGATCCAACGAGGACAACAAGCCGGTCCCGGCAAGCTCGTTGAATGCGACACTCACTGTAGTGGCTTTACTTGGTGTGTGAATCTCAGTCTTTAAGAAAAAAATATTTTGGGCTCAGAAAGGCCACGCTATCTAGATGTAGTTTTTTACAACGGAAAAAGTTGGGAAAATGGGGGGGGGGGACCATCAATGAAGAAGAAGAAGAAAACGGATGCGAGAACCTGGAACCCCTGTGAATCGTGCATGTGCATCACAAATAATTTCCCTGATCTTCCTAGCCTCTTCCATTATTATACAACAAACGAACGAGATTCCCACATATGCAAGAATAATTCCTCACCTACACAGTCTCCACCAAAAGAAAAGACCTGTGGGGCTGGAAGAGTCAGCTTAAGGAGCCTTATATATTGAAGGACATGGCATTTATGACACTTCTGGTATCTATATTTCTCCACTGAAACAGGTCAAGGAAGTTAAATAATTATATCTTGGCAGCACTAATTAAAATATTACACAAAATGGGGACATAGGCAGAGAAATAGAAATACGAACTCGAAAAGTACACACCAACGCCAACATCAACACCTTTCAGTTCGCATCCCCCTTCATAAGCTTTCTATCTCACCCATAAGATTTTAAGGGACACAAAGAGACAGCTTATTATTACACGTATAGTTTCGCACCAACATCAGGCTGCCACAGACAGACTTGGACATGAGTAAAACCTGTGAAAGCAAAATCAGTGCACGCGAAATGAAATGACTCTGCAACAACGGGGGGGGGGGGGGGGGGGGGGGGGGACAGAAAGTGGAGACCAAAGCAGACGACAGAGCATGGTTAGACAGCAGGAAAGGGGGTGAAAGGAGATTCTTTTTACAAGGGAACATTTTCCATCCCTGTCAAGTATCGAGCCCCGGACCTATTAAATTGAATTAGAGGCGAACACCGTACCTCTAGACCAAGAGGTTCAAAATTTATACCCTCACGATTTTCAGTTTGTGACTTCTCCCATTTTTCCTGAGGACCCCTCATATGATTTTGTAACACCAATGCTTAAGTTAATTAAAACTGCTGAACAATCTCTGGCAGGGTTGGCTACAGATAGAAGATACAAAACATGAAATTTGAAATTTCTGCAAATATTTTATTACCTAACCTACAGGGGAAAAGAACAAGGGAAAGACCATGTGGAACTTGCAGAAGAGTCACAGAAATTGATATACCAAACAGAAAAGTAAGAAGACATGGAATAAGATCAAGAGGCTAGCCCGGGATAGGAAAAAGAGGAAAGTGTTTCTCCGTGGTCTTTTCCCTGATCCAGGGTGAGAAAGTGTTTATTTGTGGATACAGGGTGAGAAAGTGTCTATTCGTGGTCTATACCCTGATCCATCATCCAGGGTGTGAAAGTGTTTATTCGTGGTCTATACCCTGATCCAGGGTGTGAAAGTGTTTATTCGTGGTCTATACCCTGATCCATCATCCAGGGTGTGAAAGTGTTTATTCGTAGTCTATACCCTGATCCATCATCCAGGGTGTGAAAGTGTTTATTCGTGGTCTATACCCTGATCCAGGGTGAGAAAGTGTTTATCTGTCCTCGCAGAATTATGCAAATTTAGATGGCCAAATTATGCAAGACAAATGTAAAATTATGCAAAAATTATGCTAGTTACCATAACGCCATTCACGACATGTTTAGCACTTTTTCAACAAGAATTTTCAAATTTTATGTACAGAAAAATTGAAAACAGAACTTATCAGTATCAGTAGTTTTTTGTGTATCTGGAAAGAAAACAATACACATCAGTAAAAAAACAAAACAACCAAAAAATATAATCTCTGAAATTTCCAGCTGTAGAACAAGATCTAGATTAGATCTATAGAGGTAAGAAAAATGTCAACAACAAAAAAAGGACATCTGCGGGCACATCACTAAAACCAGGGACACCTGTCAAACATGAATTATTTGAATCATCAGCAGACATGAGAACAACTTTTGATGGATTGAAAAATTGAACATGCTCAACGAACAAAACTCTTAACCCATTATAACCATTAACCAAGACAGTCCAACATGGGAAATAACGAACTTGTCACTTAAATTAGATCTATTACGGAGATTACTTCCCATTAATCACATGGTGAGGTTGTTTTGTAAAAAATGGAAAAAAAAAGTGAAAAAACGCGGGGAATCCAAAATTATGCAAATGTAGCTGAATTACTCGAAAAAATACTCGCATAATCTGACCGGGACAGGTATATTCGTGGCCTACCCTGATCCAGGGTGAGAAAGGCAATGATGATGATGATAATGACTTTATTATCACAGAGGAGGCCTCTATACATTATTACATATATATTACATTATATCAGAATACTAATATCTGGCTTTCAAACATTATCGGTGGGTGGTTGGCGGATGCTCTGGTGTGGTTTGCTCCTTCTTTCCTATTGAACATCTATCATCCTTATCTCCCCCTTCTTCTTTTTTATGTTTGTTACTCTCTTGTAACACCTCTAATCTTCTGGCGCTCACATGACCTTATGCAGTTGCGAGCGCCGTAAAATTTCTACTAAAACTTAAAACTAAACATTATCGTACTATCGTTGTTAACAATTTCTCATAAAAAATGTAAGTAATACATTTAAATTTATATATATTCATATATCATATTATGTGTGTGACTTTGGGTGGGTTTGTGAGTGTAGTGTAAGCATATAGAATCTATACGGTATGACCAGAGAGGTATAACACAGACAGCTCGAATTTGTCACGACCGGCCTCCGTAGCTCAAGGGATCAGTAGTTCGCGGGATATCTTACAAAGATAAAGAAGAAGAAAAAACGGGACCGCAAGCACAGTTCGACGGATGCATGATTTCGAGTCTTCTGTGTTCGACCTATCCGTGTTATACTGTAATATTATGTGTGTATGACAGGATGTGCGCGCGAGTGTGCATGTCTGTGTTTAAACGTTTGTGAGTATGTGTGCATTTGTCTGTGTGTGAGTGAGTGTGTGTGTGTGAGTGTGTGTGTGTGTGTGTGTGTGCATTTGTCTGTGTGTGTGACGTGCATGTGCGCATGTAAGTGAGTGAGAGCGTGTGTGTGTGTGTGTGTGTGTCTGCGTGTGTGACGTGCATGTGAGCATGTGAGTGAGTGAGTGTGTGTGTGTGTGTGTGTGTGTGTGTGTGTGTGTGTGTGTGTGTGTGTGTGTGTGTGTGTCATGGGTGAAAGTACAGAAAGGTTAAAAAACAGGAGACCCGAATTTATAAAGATACCAACACCTGAAAATTAGACATATTGAGAAACATCGCCAAATAAAACACACAGAAATACTGTCACAACACGGTGGAATCAGGCGCTCGTCAATTCTTTGACATGTGGATTTATCGGTATCATCTTAATTGTTCATTTGTCTATCGACCGTTTTAAAAAATTACCAAGTTATCTTGAGTAAAAGTCAATATTTTTGCGATTGAAGGAGGTGGGGGGTGACCTAGTTTCAGAGTTAAAATTAGTGAGAAAATGATTGCCTCAGTTTGGTGATTTCTAAAGCTTGAGAGTCCTTGAAAACTGGAAATTTACATAAATTTGTGTCTTTAATGAATGTTTTTCAGTAAAATCCACACAGAAGTATGGTTTTTTTTTAATGGACATTAAAACTTTGCTAAAACTAAAAAGCAACAATTTGACAAAAATTCCCAAACCGGCGAAAAAATGTGTGCATTTTTTATTTTATTATTTTGACGAGCGCCTGATTTCACCACAATGCGTCACAATTATAAAATACAAACATTCCTCAAAGTTTAAGATAGTACACGTACCGTAGTTTCATCAATACATTCCTTTGACCCTTGTAACAACAATCCAAACAATCAGGTTCTGAGTCAACAAACAAAACAACAAAGTGTAAATGTGAACAGTGTAATGTACAGAGCAGCATGTGAATTTCTCACAGATATGTACAATTACATAACACTAAAAAGTGGCTTATCATCACAGTCTAGTTTTGGTAAAAGTAAGAGTTTAACTGCATTTACAACACACTTACGTCATACATACATACATACATACACACACACACACATACACACACATACATCATGTAATATAAGATAAGTGCTGAAGATTAGTGGAGTTACAAGAGAGTAACAAACACAAAAAAGAAGGAAGAAAGATGAGGACAATACAGTGGAAACCTGATATAACAGGGATGGTGGGTCCCTGACTGTGTTAAATCATAAATTAAATGCAAGGGAAGTAAGCCACATTTATTCATGAGTAGAGCTAGTTTCCCTTGCCACACACAAGTACCCACGAACGGCACACAGCAGCCCTCTCTCGTGGCCATGTGGCAGGCCTGCGCATGACACATTCTGCGTGCATGTAGCTAGGCTTAGGCGTGGCTTGCGTGGGCTTGCTCCATCACTGCGTTATTCTCTCTCTCTCTCTCTCTCTCTCTCTCTGTCTCTCTCTCTCTCTCTCTTTAACTTTTTACGCATTATTAACGAGCCTTTGTCCCTGCTGATTGGGCTCCGATGAGGCCCTGTTATTGCTGATAACTTTTAATAGAGACAAATAGTAGGAAAAAACGGGGATTTAAAAAAGTCCCTGTTATTACCGGATCCCTGTTATTACCGGGACTGTTATATATATGGTTTCCACTGTAGTAGTAGATGTTAGAAAGGGAAGAAGGAGCAAACCACACCAGAGCACCCGCCAACCAACCACCATCACAGTCACAGTCTCCATCAAAAAAGACACAAATCTTTAAAGCATGTGTCCTGTCACTGTCACAGTCCACGTTTGTTGCTTTTATTGTATATTGTACGTTACACATTGCAATTTTGGCTTTTTGCTAAACAACTTCAGCAGCAACATACATGTAAAGCAATGGTGCTTAGCCGTTACAGGCTTTTTATTAAGGGGGGCTGAAGGTTGAGCTGTTACAGTTGTTGAGTGTCAATGGTAGGGGCTGGATGCAGTGTCTGCAAATGTAGCTCCATAGTTTTTGAACTGTTAGTTTAATCCTGTCACCAGATACAGTTACAGTATAACACGGACAAGTCAAACACAGAAGACTGTACATCAAACACCCGTCGAACTGTGCCTGCCGTCCCGTTTCTTTTGTCTTCTTTACCTTTGTAAGATATCCTTCAAATTACTTAAGCCAGTCCCGACAAATTCGAGCTATCCGTGTTATACTGTATAAAGCTGCCCCCGTGGTTTTATGCACCCCGCATAATTTTTAGCAAAATTTGATCGTTTTTTGCATAATTTCTGATTATTTTCCTTTATCATTCTTTGTTAAAATTAACTTTCAGAATCGCATAATTTCACATTTTTGGGCTCAGTTTGCATAATTTAAGAATTTCTTTGGCATAAAACCGCGGGGGACAGATAATGCCATAGATGTAGAGATATGAATCAAAGCAGTTTTACAACGGTGGGGTTGGAGGGAGCCGCCGGTAGGTCCTACTCTTTACTGAGACTGTCGTTGTTTACTACACCTCACACCGCAGACATCTCAGGCGAAAGTTTTTTCCTCAGCGGTGCCTTTCTTTGTGACTTGCCAAGTCTCTTTTCTGTACATACGCTTTGCCGCAAACTTCACACTTGTAAGGTTTCTCTCCGGTGTGAGTTCTTTTGTGACAAGTTAAACTGTAGCTGGTTGTGAACCGTAAATCACAAACATCACACTTGAAACGCTTTTCCCCAGTGTGTATTCTTTTGTGAGCGTTTAGATAATAGCGAAACGTAAAACTTGAGCCACAAACATCACACTCATACGGCTTTTCTCCGGTGTGTATTCGTGCATGACTCTTTAGCCGGTGCCTTTGGGCAAACCTTTTTCCACAAACTTCACACTTGTAAGGTTTTTCTCCTGAATGACTGTGTTTATGCCTGTAAAGTTTGAACCTATCTGTAAACTCTGCGCCACAAACTTCACACATATAAGGCTTTTCTCCAGTGTGTTTTACCTTGTGATTCTTAAGACTGCAACTGTAGGCAAAACTTAAACCACAAACTTCACACTTGAACAGCTTTTCTCCCGTGTGTGTTTGTTTATGCCTCTTTAAATTGCTGTTACTTCTGAACCATGAACCACAAACTTCACACTTGTAAGGCTTTTCTCCACTGTGTGTTTTTTGATGACTCCTTTTGCAGGAAACCCTTTTACCACAAACTTCACACTTGTACTTAGGTTTTTCTCCAGCATTTGTTTTTTTGCCACTCACAAACTCGGGTCCATCGGGGAGACCGGCGTCATTTTGTCCAGCGTGACTCTCTTTGAGAAGTTGAGGTAATGTAACATCAGAAGACTGCGTACAATTCACGGAAGTGGCGAGAGACTGGGCGCGAGAAAGATTCAAGTTTGAAACGTGACACTCGGACAGTCCAACAATGTCAGAGCTGAAGCCACATGGCACGCTAGACTTTATGGCAATAGGCCTACCTTCTTCATTGACCCATTTTTCTTCAGATACCTGAGTGGGCATATGAGTGACATAAATTACTTCCATATTGGTGTTCAGCTTTACTGTCTTTATTGTAGAAGTGCAATCTTTTGGCTTCTGGCCATAACCATCATTTACACCTTTGGAGTGCATTTCTCTATCATACGCTTTGCCATGATGGGGATCAAAAGCTTTCTCTGGGTCAAGGATAACAGAAGAAATCCTTTCTTTACTTGGGTCTGAACTCTGCTCCATACACAAACTCCAAACATCAGAGATCTGCAGTTGCATTCCTTCAGCTTGACTGGAATGATTCAACACAGGTTCACCCTCCGGCTCCAACACTTCCTGCTTCACATTATAATTCTCCACTTCAGGTTCCACTTCTAGACTATGACCTGTGTAAAGTTCAGACTGTAGTTCTTCTTTCACAACAATATCAGCACTTTTTGAGCACTGGACAGATCTAGCTGATATTTCTTGTTCTTCAGGAAATAAAAACAAAGGCTCCTCTTTAATCTCAATGTCACTACATTTGTTTTCCACAGCCCGTCTGCCATCATCATTTTCACTGCATGGTACTTCAAAATTACGCTTTATTTTTCTATCAAAAGGTTCACTTTCGACAGCAGCAGTACTTTCCTCTTCCAGATGTAGCATCAAGGTAGAACCAAACTCTTCCATTACCTCAGTCCCCACACTTCCAAAGTCAGGTTTTACATCTCTATCAATGCTGTCACAGCTACAGCTACAATGAGATCCAGGTTCAGTTTTCACAACTGGGAAATCATCAGGCTTTCGGTCTTCGTCTACCTCAGGTGTACAGAAAGGTTCACTACATAACTGTTCTTTCTTGGTAAGACCATCATCAGTAATACGTCCTGGGTAAAACATTGTCTCCTCCTGACTCGGTCCATCCACATTCAACTCGTCTCTTTGATCATCAAACTTGTTCTTGGAACCACAGAGACCTGCCAACTTTAAAATAAAAAAATTATAAGCCTACCGCTACCTGTGTCACCAAATAGTCGGAAACAAGGAAAATCCTTTAAATTTTCAAACCCCCCCGAAGTCCAAGATCCAAAAATTCATTCCATTGATCGGAATCAAGACATAAACTCAGTACTATCCACCATGACCAATGCGTGCCAAAAAAAGCTATGACTTGAGTTAATATTCCACTCACAGACTCACTTACATTCTCTTCGGTTTTAACTCTATAGTCTGAACAACACCAAATGGACAACTTGTTGACCTCATCACAGAGAAACTAAGTGGTGAATGGCCCTGATTTTTTTGTATGTGCCTTTGAATCTTTTTTTTAAATTTTAAAATCTCGATTTTCGAGCATTTGTGACAAATAATTATAAAGAGGTGTTTTCTATTAGTCAAGAGTATTTAATTACAGTTTGTGCTGGGATTTTCTTTAAGAACAAGAACGGTAGTTGAGTGACATGCCTATTGGCGCTTCAAATTTAGCACTCTGTTGACCCCTGGTTTTGGGTTTGGTCAAACTGTATCACCCCCCCCCCTCCTCCCCCCCTCCCCCTCGGAAATTTCTGGCTGAGCCCCAGCAACGACACCCTGTATTGTTTATGGTTTTAGCATTGTACTGTGCTTGCTATAAAAAGAGCGTGGTGTTGAGTTTAATGAGCAATTAATTACTAATAATTATATAGACAGCACCTCTTTATTTTTGTCAAATACGCGAAAATCGAGATTTTTAAAGGTCTTTTAGAATTCAGAAGCGCATGCAAAAAAATCAGAGAGATTCGCCTATTAAATTCGGAGTCATGAGGTCGGCAAGTTGTCCATCTGGTTGTGTCCAGACTATAATACTGAAGTCTGAACTGAACACTGACACTATCAATATCATCCCTGGTCACAGTCACAGTCTCCGAGTTTTCCGGTATCTAGAGTCTAAATGTAGCGTTTCTATTTCACACAAAACATTACAGAGAAGGACTTCCGTAACGAGCGACCACCCCATCAAACACAATAAAGAAGAGGCCTAGACCTAACCCTAACCCTACCCCTAACCCTACCCTTACACTTACCCCAAGCCCTCAATTCTGCTCTGTCTCATAGTGGTCGCTCGTTACGGAAGTCCTCCCCATTATAGATCTACTAGATCTAATACTATGTACATGATCCATCTTGTTATTCTAATACCGAGTAAACACTACGACAATATTGAAAAGACGGAATAATTCCATGAGTCAAGCGTAAAAGTAAAACTGTTAGTCACAGTCAAACGGCATCCTTGGCTGTTCGCTTACTTACAACATGCAGGCCTATCCGCTATCTTATGTTTCTGAGTCTGATCTGAGAAGAGCAAACCGGATGTGAAGAGTTTGCAGCACAGCAGTTTTGGCAGTATAGAACTTAAAGAGGATTCGTTCACTTCATGTGTGCGCTTTCAAGTCTCTGACTCTGAAGTAATATAATTGAAGGGGTTAGAATGAAAAAGGAATCTGCCATTGGACTGATTTCGATAACAACAATGTAAAAAAAAAAAAAACTGTGTAGCCTGAAGGAATTACGAAGACAAACGAAAGATGATAATTATTACAAATGGAAAAAAAAAGGAAACACATCGCCCGAAACTGAAGGAGTCCAACTCCATATAAACAATGGACTTATACCTGTTTAATTGTATTTGTATTTTAAATAAACTTTGAGTAAAAAACTTCTTCTTTCATTTCTTTTGTATCTTTTTTCCCCAACTGTTCTATTCTGACTCCAACACCTGATTTTTAAAGTTGAAAAAAGAACAGCACGTCAATACAATAACCGTCATTCAATGATATAATGCTGGGAAAAAGTAAGACAGACAGACAGAAACAACAGTGGGAAAGTAAAGAAGCAGGGCCTACCAGCAGCACCCTCCACACAGACAAAAAGAACAAGGAGAAAGAAAAGAAGTGGAACCTACTAGTGACACCCTCCAACCATCCATACAGACAGAAACAACAGAGGAAGAAAAGAAGTAGGACCTGCCGAGCGGGGCCCTCTAACCACCCACACAGACAGACAAAAAAACCAAGAGAAAGTAAAGAAGTAGGACTTACCAGTAGCACCCTCCAACCACCCACACAGACAGACATAAAAGAGGCAAAGTAAAGAAGTAGAACCTACCAGTGACACCCTCCAACCACCCACACACACAGACAGAAACAACAGAGGGAAAGTAAAGAAGTAGGACCTACCAGTGACACCCTACAACCACCCACACAGACAGACACAAAAGAGGCAAAGTAAAGAAGTAGGACCTACCAGTGACACCCTCCACCCACCCACACACACAGACAGAAACAACAGAGGGAAAGTAAAGAAGTAAGACCTACCAGTGACACCCTACAACCACCCACACAGACAAACACAAAAGAGGCAAAGTAAAGAAGTAGGACCTACCAGTGACACCCTCCACCCACCCACACACACAGACAGAAACAACAGAGGGAAAGTAAAGAAGTACAAACCTACCAGTGACACCCTCCAACCACCCACACAGACAGAGGCAACAGAGGCAAAGTAAAGAAGTAGGACCTACCAGTAGCATCCTCCAACCACCCACTAAGAAGACCTGGCTGAGAGAAAAATAACAGCAGTCAAGTGTACTGGTTTTCCCTCAACTCCATATAAGTAAAGTTTTGTCTGTCTTCTTAGCAATTCACTGCAGGGAAAAACGAAACACACCTCTGGATCTATAGAGCGTCTTTTTGTTGTTTCTTTCATGCCAGTGTTGAGTATAAAAGATATAACTTTGTGCTGTTTTTGAATGAAAGTGAAACAAAACTTGAGTATTGGCGGTTTTACCACTGCTGCGACCTACGAAACGAGGTCATCAGCACACTGTATCCTCGGCGGTATCGTACAATGCTATAATCAATTGTTATAAATAAATTCAAGAGGTCAATGATCGCAAGGTAGGAGAATATCAAATTATGCCTTTAAAACAGGTGGTGTGCACATTGACATTGCTAATATTGTATTGAGGCGCTGAATTTTCATCCGGAATTTTAATCAACGGTACAGAATCTATAATATTCTATGTACTTTATAATACAACATGAATCTCTGTCTGGTTCTTTGTCTCACTTTACTCTGTCTAACAAGTCAGCCTTCGCCCCTGCACACATTATGATATTTATACAAGAGGCTGGGTTCCCGTGCGATGAACGGACTCAAAAGAATTGATCGTCAAGTGCCCCCATATGTACGTCTCCTTTTTGAAATTGCCCACTGTGTACTGCATAGGCCTACAGCTGGGCCTGGGCCTAACAGTTCATATATGGTGTTGTTGTGTTTTCAATTTCATTATTTTTAACTCCTGCAGTAGGCCTCAGGCTACTGGTAGATTCTCTAGATGTATTATGTTTAGACTCTATTTGTTAATACTGTTATAAAAAAGGCGACTCTATTTTTCCGAACGTTTGGGAAAATAAACTTGAACTTTATTTCTCCTAACGATTTCCGTTCTCGAGATTTGTTGATAATTTATAAGCGAATGGAGTGGCCCATGTGTGTGTGTGTGTGTGTGTGTGTGTGTGT
>NW_004798137.1:175462-177358 GCF_000002075.1 Aplysia californica | reverse complement strand
CTACTCTTGTGGCCCAAACCCGTGAATAAAATTGCGGGGTGGGAACTACCGAAAAAGTGCCGCAGAATTGAGGGCTATAGGTAGGGGTAGGGTTTGGGTTAGGGTTAGGGTTTAAAGGCCTCTTCTTTAAACTTGTTTGTGTTTGATGGGGCGGTCGCTCGTTACGGAAGTCCTTCCGGTGGTTGGATTATGACAGCTCGCACAGAACGCCAAGGGCCAATGTAACATGATTCTAGAAAAAACGCAAGGGGGGGAATCATGGAAACTGGCCGTTTGTCCAGGTGGCCGTCTTATACACTAGGAGGCTAGGGCAGGTTCGACTGTAGATCTAGATTTAGATATCTAATCTAGATCTAGATCTAGATATCTACATCTAGATTCTAGTCTATCTACACTAGATTCTACTACACTGTCTAAAAAATATCACTGTCGGTGCCACTGTCACTTACTCTTACAACTTCCGAGCTTAATCTAGATCTAGATCTAGATCTATTAATTTTTCTCCTTTTCTGTCCAGGAGTCAATCTGCCAATAGACCCCCCTCTGCGACGACGTGGCATTTTGTTGAGAGATTAGATCTAGATCTAGATTCTAGATTTAGATCTGGATTCTAGATCTACATCGAACTCGTGAAAAGAAAGACGGACTTCCAACGGCCGGTGCAGCACTAATGCGCACTGCTATTGGATCCGAAGCCTCACTTGACACTTGTTTACAATGGCAGCTAAGAAGACCGACTTTTTCAAGATTAGATCTAAACGAAACTAATTAAAAACTGAAAATTAAATTACAGTGACTTCAGACTCCTTAATATTACTGTGCACCCTTTAAATGATTCTGAACAACTGTCATTTTTTTCCACATTCGAAAGTAAAGTGGTTCAGAAGTTTGGCACTTTCACAAGTAGAATACTACTACTACAAGATCTAGTAATAATATCATAATTTATTAATAATCCCTCTTTGTAGAAATGTAGTCTAGTTTTCTATTGTACGAATCCTCTTTCTATAGGGCCTACTGCTGAAACTGCTACACACCATTCACATCCGGTTTGTCTTCTCGCAGTTTGAGAAGTTCTCTGCCAATCTCACAGAAAGAATTCTATCTGTGGCCAATCTCTGTTTCTCACGAAGTCGAGGATTGTTACTGAGACAACGCTAATTTACCCTTGAAACATGGAATTGTTCCGTCGTTTTGACATTTCCATATTGTTTATTCAGTATTAGAATAATAAGATCGATTTACATTGCATTAGTAGGGCCTATAACTTTTTGTCTGAAATAAAAACGAATCTAGAGATACCAGACGGAGACGACTCGGGTGACCACTGACCAGTGCCTTGGCCTTGTGACGACCATGTTCAGTGTCCGAGCTGAGGAGAACGCGAATTTAACCGTGGAATAGGTCGATCTAGATTCTAGATCTAGACCTCCATATATCTGAAAATTTGACGGATTTTTATTGTCTCCAACATTTTGGTGATAGTCACTATCATAGTGGTAGCAGAAGCGGTATAAGTGTTGGCAGGTCTCTGTAGTACTGAGAACAAGTTTGATGATCAAAGAGACGAGTTGAATGTGGATGGAAAGGAGTCAGGAGGAGACAATGTTTTCCCCAGGACATACTGATGATGGTCTTGCGAAGAAAGAACAGTTATGTTGTGAGCCTTTCTGTAGGCCTACACCCAAGGTAGATGAAGACCTAAAGCCCTATGTATTTCCTGTTGTTGTGAAAACTGAACCTAGACCTGGTGCTTCTGGATCTCATTGTAGTAGTAGTAGTAGCAGTGGCAGCATTGATAGAGATGTAAAACCTGACTTTGGAAGTGTGGGGACTGTGGTAATGGAAGAGTTTGATTCTAACTTGATGCTACATCTGGAGGAGGAAAATACTGCT
>NW_004798137.1:173223-175278 GCF_000002075.1 Aplysia californica | reverse complement strand
CTTTGTTTTTATTTCCTCAAAAACAAGAAATAACAACTAAACAGTGTTCAAAAAGTGCTGATAATGTTGTGAAAGAAGTACAGTTTGAACTTTACCCTGATCTTAGTCTAGAAGTGAAACCCGAAGTGGAGAATTATAATGTGAAGCAGGAAGTGTTGGAGCCTGAGGGTGAACCTGTGTTGAATCGTTCCAGTCAAGCTGCTGAAGGAATGCAACTGCAGATCTCTGATGTTTGGAGTTTGTGTATGGAGCAGAGTTCAAACCCAAGTAAAGAAAGGATTGTTTCTGTCCTTGACCCAGAGAAAGCCATTGATCTCCATCATGGCAAAGCATATGATGATAGAGAAATGCACTCCAAAGGTGTAAATGATGGTTATGGCCAGAAGCCAAAAGATTGCACTTCTACAATAAAGGTGAACACAATGATTCATGTCAGTCATATGCCCACTCAGGTATCTGAAGAAAAATTTGTAAAAGAAGAGAGTAGGCCTATTGCCATGAAGTCTAGTGTGCCATGTGGCTACAGCTCTGACATTGTTGGACTGTCCCAGTGTCATGTTTCAGACTTGAATCTTTCTGGCGCCCAGTCTCTCGCAACTTTTGTGAATTGTACACGGCCTTCTGATGTTACATTACCTCAACTGCACAAAAATAGTCACGTTAGACAAAATGACGCCGGTCTCCCCGAGGGACCTGAGTTTGTGAGTGGCAAAAAAACAAATGCTGGAGAAAAACCTAAGTACAAGTGTGAAGTTTGTGGTAAAAGGGTTTTCTGCTTAAAGCGTCATCAAAAAACACACACTGGAGAAAAGCCTTACAAGTGTGAAGTTTGTGGTTCAAGGTTTAGAACTAATAGCAATTTATCGAGTCATAAAAGAACACACACTGGAGAAAAGCCGTACAAATGTAAAGTTTGTGGTGCCCAATTTTCAGAATGTGGCAAACTTTACAGGCATAACCGTATTCACACTGGAGAAAAACCTCACAAATGTGAAATTTGTGATAAAAGGTTTATACGTAGTTGCCAACTAAAGATTCACGCAAAAACACACACTAAACAAAAACCTTACAAGTGTGAAGTTTGTGGTGCAGAGTTTACAAACAGGCTCAAACTTCACCAGCATAACCTCATTCATATAAAGCCTTACAAGTGTGAAGTTTGTGATGCAGAATTTACAGATAAGCGACAATTTCACACACATAGCCGTATTCATTTAGGAGAAAAACCTTACAAGTGTGAACTTTGTGATAAAAGGTTTACACAAAGGATGCACCTAGCAAGCCACAAAAGAATACACACTGGAGAAAAGCCTTTCAAATGTGAAATTTGTGGTTTAAGTTTTGCTTATAGTCGCACTCTTAAGAGTCACAAAAGTATGCACAGTGGAGAAAATCCTTACATATGTGAAGTTTGTGGTGCAACGTTTCCACAAATTTGTAAACTTAACAGGCATAAAGAGATTCATACAGATGAAAAACGTTACAAGTGTGAAGTTTGTGATAAAAGGTTTACTCTAAGGAGCTCCCTACGCGGTCACAAAAAAACACACACTGGAGAAAAGCCTTACATGTGTGAAGTTTGTGGTGCAAAGTTTGTGGAAAGTGGCAAACTTGACAGGCATAAACGTATTCATACAGGTGAAAAGCCTTACAAGTGTGAAGTTTGTGATAAAAGGTTTGCACAAAGTTGTTCCCTAAAGTCTCACAAAAGAACACACACTGGCGAAAAACCTTTCACATGTGAAGTTTGTGGTAAAGGGTTTTCACACCGGACTAGCAGAAACAATCACAAAATGATGCACACTGGAGAAAAGCCTTTCAAGTGTGAAGTTTGTGGTTCAAGGTTTACAACTATTGGCAGTTTAAAAACTCACAGAACAATACACACTGGAGAAAAGCATTTCAAGTGTGAAGTTTGTGGTTCAAAGTTTTCAACTAGTAGCAGTTTAAGGTCTCACAAAAGAAGACATACTGGAGAGAAACCTTACCAATGTGGAGTTTGTGGTAAATGGTTTGTACGGAATTGCGACCTGAATCGTCACAAAAGAAGACACT
>NW_004798137.1:150510-169916 GCF_000002075.1 Aplysia californica | reverse complement strand
ATAAGGTAAGGGAGGGGGGTTTAGCTTATTTAGGCCACCTGTGGCCCAAATAAGGTAAGGGAGGGGGGTTTAGCTTATTTAGGCCATATGTGGCCTAAATAAGGTCACCCTTTTTTTAAAGTGATTTAAATCACTGAGTTTTATTTTTAAAATCAACTGATTTAAATCGACCTGATTTAAATCAACCCAACCCTGATTTCAATTTTATGGGGGAAAAAGTCAATTGAATACTGTATTATTTTACAGTGACAGGGGGGAAAGCAGACTTTTAAGTATGATTATATTAGTCTACTAAACCATATCTGTTTAATAAAACCAAGGAAAGGAATTCTGAATGTTCAAATATGTAAAAACTTAATACATTTTTTAAAAAGTGATTTAAATCGCTGATTTTTATTTTAAAAATCAAGTTGATTAAAATATTTTAAAAATCAACTGATTTAAATCAACCCAGCTCTGATTTCAATTATGGAAAAAAAGTAAATTGAATACTGTATTATTTTACAGTGAAAGGAGGGAAAGCAGACTTTTAAAAGCATGAATATATTAGTCTACTAAACCTTTTATCTGTTTAGTTTTATGAAACCAAGGAAAGGAATTCTGAATGTTGAAATATGTAAAAACTGAATAAAATTTTATTTTTTTTAAAGTGATTTAAATCACTGATTTTTATTTTAAAAATCAAGTTGATTTAAATGTAAAAAATCAACTGATTTAAATCAACCCAACCCTGTGCAATAATGCTACGCTGAAAATCATCCATGCCGGTCACCTGTCCCGAGAAGTCCGTTGCAGTCACTAGCTCCTGGCTGGGTGGCCAGATGAAGTATTTTGTACTGCTAACTGTGCGACTGCAAGGTGTTAAGTGTCGAAGGGAGATATGCAGTTTTCTGTGGTAGGCCCACTCTTCAGCTCTTTTAGTTGGGATGTTGTAATTTTTCAGGGTTGCCTTGACTCCCTCAATCCATGACTTGTGCAGCCTACTGTTCCTTGTAACCTGTGTCCTGAGTACAGTGGAATCCTGTTATAACGAGATGAAGGGGACCGGAGCAAACTGTCCGCTATAGCAGGATTCTCGCTATATAAGGGATCCAGTAATAAATTCAAGGGAAACTGTAAAGTAGACCTAATCTATGAGTTTGGTGTTCTGTTTATTCCCTTTTGCTATCTCCCCTGATGACGATTTTATTTCAACATGACCTCTAGGTCTTACTTGATCAAAAATCGAATCAGGTTTCTTTCTCTAGCGCTAGATCTAGCGATGTTGACTGGCAGCTCGGCGTTGGCGATCAGAAAAAAGGGCTCTGGGCTAACTCGCCTGCTGTTTTTTCCCCCACCCCACCCCACCACACCCTGTGGTGCATTCCGTAAGCTTGCGCACGTCACACATTCGCTCCATCGATCAAATAACTGTGACCCCTCCAACGGAGAAGTGTGAGACATGGTAGTCCTTGATAATCTAAACTAGGCTTAGGCCCTACGCTGGCCTATCACACAATGCGTTGGGCTTGTCTGCGCATGTTATACCCTCCCTACTCAGTCACTCCGGCCTTCATTGTTGACACACATGGGCTCTCCCATTCTTTGTTTCGCTAGATTACCAACAAGTTTCTCAACTGGCGAGGTTTTACATTATGTATAATTCATTAATTGGCCTATACGCTGTGCACAGCAGCAGGAATATCCCGCTATAACCAATTCGCATGTTTGTCTGACTGTGCTATAGCAGTATTTTATTTACAAAGATAAAGAAGAGAAAAAATGGGGTTTTAGAATAGTGCCTTTATACAGTGGAGTCCACTTATAACGAGTCCTGAAATAACGAAAAGTCTGTTATAAAGACACTATTCTTTTTTTAAAAACTTTTTTTTCCAGAAAACCCCGTTTTTTTCCTTCTTTATCTTTGTAAATAAAATACTGCTATTGCGCAATCAGAGTCGTGCTAGTCGGTTATTACGGGATATTGCTGCTGCTGTGCACAGCGCACAGACCATAAAACCTCGCCAGTTGAGAAAGTTGTTGCGAAAAAAAGAATGGGAGACCCCACGCGAACCAACAATGAAGGCCGGGGCGAATGAGTGGGGAGGATGTGGCAATAGTGGCATGCGCAGACAAGTAGAACGCATCGAATAGGCCAGCCTAGTCTAGATTATCTAGGCCTGCCACTACCATGCCTTTCACTTCTCTGGTGCGGGATGGAGAGGTCACAATGCTGTGATAGATGGAGTGAGAATGTGTCACGTGCGCAAGCAGACGCAACGCACCACAGGGTGTGGTGGGGTGGGGGACAACACAGCGGGCGAGTTAGCCTAGAGCCAGAGCCCCTTCTTTCTGATCGCCAACGCCGAGCTGTCAACATTGCTAGTGCAAGAGAAAGAACCCTGATTCAATTCTTGATCAAGTTAGACCCAGAGATCGTGTTGAACAAAATCATCATCAGGGGAAATACAAAAAGGAATACATTTGTAAACAGAACACCAAATTCATAGATTGGGCCTACTTTACTATTTCCCTGGAATTTATTACTGGATCCCTTACAACGAGAATCCTGCTATAACGGACATTTCGCACCGGTCCCCTCCCTCTCGTTATATCAGGATTCCACTGTAACTGACTTCTCGTTTTTTCCGAACTCGTTATAAGTGGACTCCACTGTACTTGGTATTGTTATAGGCTCTCGAGGCTGGCTGGTTAGGTGACATTCTTAACGGTTACTAAACCATTATAATTTATATGCTCTGCTTTTCTATGAAATGCAGGTAGTGGAAGGACTATGTGCCAGAACTCTTAGGTATCGAATAAGCCCCGCCCCGCTGCTTATTAATTTTCAGATATTTTTTGCACGCACCCCCTCGCTCCTTATTCCATACCCCCCGTTTATTATTTTCCAGCTTGCCACGAGTGACGATCATGTGAAACATATCTACATCTAGATCTAGATTCTGAATGAAATTTCTTTTTTTTCTTTTTTTGGTAAATATGGCAAATTGCCCTCAGTACAGTGGGTGTCGCATTCAACCAGATTGCTGGGACCGGTTTGTCCTTGTTGGATCCGACCTCTCTTTGAACGTGACCAAGTAAGGCTAAAGTAAAGAAAGGAGACAAGTTATTATAGATCTAATACTACACGATGTACCAAAACCAGTAACTAAAACAGTTGTTCCCCCTGATGACGAAAATGTCATGAGTGTGCGCGTGTTTGGGCTGTGTCCTGACCGTCATTTCTGCATTTTTAATTATTTTTTCGCGGAACACTTCTCGAGTGGAAACATACCCTCTCACTTCTTGACCTAGATCTACATAAAGTAAAGGCGGGAGCTTGGATTTTCTGATCAGGGGAAGAACAGAAAATTGAAAGAAAAAAAAAACGAAGGTCTCGATCTAGACCTACCCATCCATAGTTCATCCAGTTTCACACAGTCCGCATCGCGTTCCCACCTACCCCCTCCCATCCCTACCGTAGGCTGACCCTCGCCCATCCTCTAGGCTTTGGGGCCCATATTAGGAGGCACACTAGATCGCTAGCCATACAATGTGTTAGGAATCGAAGATGTGCCTTGTGCCTCGCGTGAGATGGAGAGAAAGGAGAAAAAATCTTCGCTTTTGGGGCCGCTTTAATTGCTTTTATTTGGTTAATAAAGCGACCTCGCTGAAAGGGACTTCATTCTGTTTGCAACCTCGTTTGAGCTGATGTACATTTACTTTTACAAAGAGATAGAGGGGGGAAAAATCAGGGATTAAGGATTGCCTCGTTGGAGCCGACTTCTCGTTGAATGCGACACCGACTGTCTCAGTACCGGTACCGGGTTGGCTACCTCAATTTTCTGTGCATTTTAAAAACTTTTGTACGATGGTTTATATTTTTTAAAATGAAACTGGTTTGTTCCTCATGGGAACAGTTGCCACAGTAACCTACTAATACTATCACTAAAATTTCATGATCTCTTGTTCTTTTATTCTCTGAATCTGAAGGAGAAAGAAAACAGATTTGTTCCAACAAGTACTGGCCCGATTTATTAGATTATACCTTTAGAGTAGTTGCTATTACTTCTCCATTTCTCTGCCTATCTCTTCTTGTGATGTTAAGGCAGAGATTTTGCTTTCATTTTACTGAAAACTTTACCGTACTTCAAAAGTTTGAAATATAGTCAAATATAAAAGTATTCTTTGAACTTATTTATAGACAGCTGGTGTCCTAATCCTATGACAGAAACCTGTTGTTTTATGTTTTAGCATTTTAAATAGAATTACCGTACATGTTATGATGTTATTGGCTGCTTCTTGTTTATTTTTGCTTGCGCGTGGCAATTTTGCTGAATAAAAGAGATATGTCTAGATGAGGCAAGACTGGCCACAGTTTGTCTCTAGTCTGTTGCCTTTACCAGTCCACCACCACTAGCCAAGACAGCCATCGGTGCTATCGCGTTATATCGCCAGCCCTCTGTACTGTCTACTTCATGCTCATCCTAAGTTAGGCGGTATTTATTTATAACGATGTTTGTTTGTATTTCGAAGTTGTGGTAGCGTCATCATACCAAAGGACACTTGTCTCTTGGATGAAAGGCCTTTTTTGACCTTACATATATAGCCTATATGGCTTCTTCTGCCAACCAAAAATTAGCATATTTACAGCAGTGGGTGGTTGACGGGTGCTCTGGTGTGGTTTGCTCCTTCTTCCCTATCAAACATATATCATCGTATCTCTCCTTCTTTTTTGAGTTTGTAATTGTTGCTCTCTCGTCTAGCATCTGCATTGTCGCGCCCGCGATTTTTGGCTTTTTTTTGGGTCCCGGAATCGCGGCCGCGATTTGTGCATTTTTCAACAAATGAAGCTACCGGGTACCTCATAACATGTTAAAGGTGTATTTTGATAACTTTAAGGTAGGCTATAAGGTGTCCATAGTTATTTGCATGCGAAGAATGTAGGTATTTATATTGGGGGGCCGTTCAAATATAATCTTACGCCTGGGAGGGGGAGGGGGGGTGTGTCTTTGGCTCTTGTAAGAAAAGTGTAATTTGATGTTGTTGGGGGGGGGGGGGGGGGGGGGTTATGTGCTGTTCTGATTTTGATTTGTGGAACTTTGATTTTTCATGTTTTTACGCTCTATGTGGCTACAAATTATATTCTGGATGCTTAATTAAAACAGAACATATTTAAATTCTGGTGCTTTAGATGAAGTTACCTCTATCAACATTGTAGGCCTATTGCTGTTACGTCGTCACAGAGAGTTGAAAGCTGGAACATTAATGGCAACTTTTATCATTTTGTAGTTTAACAGCCTTTAGTACCCAGTTTTGATATAATGTACTTGTACCGGTAAAACACTTTTGATTTTCAACAACAGTTTCCATGTAGTGTGACCTTGAAACAGCATTGTGAGCCAGTTGCGCACACGTCACAATTTTTACAAGTCCAATAAATATTTGAAACATCATGTATATATCTCAGGTGTTAGTTGATGGATTTTGATCATTCTTTTTTTTTTATAGTTCTTGTTTCCCTGAGTTCTATATAATTAAAATTATAGTCTTGTTGGTAGGCTACTTGTGGTACCTATCTCTACGGATGGACAAGTCGTCATAGGGGGAGTGAAAAAAAAAAAAGAAGATAAGATCAACTCATCCGAAGTTCAAAGAAAAAAGGTTCTGGGACCCGAAAAAAAAGATGAAAGTAACCAAAGATTAACTCAACAAACAAGTTCAACACAAGTGGAGTTGGTTGTATTGTGTATTTTATAACATTACATGCCAAAATGGGAGTGAAAATTATACAATGACTTTGTAACTGGTGAGACAAAAATATATATTTGTATACATCCCCCACCCTCCCAATCTGAACTTTCTCTTTGTCGTCCGTACTCTTCAACATACTCCTGACTCTGTCCATCAACCCCCCCCCCCAAACTGACCTCAAAAACGTTGTTTCTCTCCCTCTATTTATGACACCAGAAAACTTCACCTGAAGTACCAACCAGCATCTGTGGTGTAGCCGTTAAGCACTTGGCAGTCACATGGCAAGAGACCTGAGATCGATTCCCAAGAGGGGAGAAAATATTTATCAGGTATCATCAGCCATCTCTTCAGCCTTTTCAGCTAGCTGGAATGTCGTATCCCTCTCAGTCCGGGATGGCCTTGACAGGCAGGGTCTGTTGCCCGCCCCCTAAATGATCTAAACTGTGTTGATGGGGGGTAAAAACACTTACATTGTAAGATACATTTTTAAAAAATAATCACCTGGAGTCGGGCGACAGGCCAACATTTACATCAAAATAGAAGAAATCAGAATACAGAGTAAAAAAGTAGCTTTGCTAACGTATTCTGCCACCATCGACACAATTAAGGTCATTAAGGAGGTAGGCTGCAGCATTCCTGCCTCAGAAAAAACTGAACTGAAAGAGAGAGAGAGAGAGAAACAGCATCCCAGCATATAGACGGAGATACTCCGTAGAATCACTTCCCGGCGGGGGAATCGAACCCATGCCTTCTTGCAACCATGCCTCAGCATTTCACCACATACAATTTATACATGACATGATAACAAGTAGCCTACAGATACTTCAATCTGACAAACCGACTCAAAACATCAATTTTCAAAAATGAAAAAGAGAATGGGAGGACTTGTTTTTCGCCCTCTACATTATTTTGAGCTCAGTTCTTAGTTTTGGTGAGATTTTTACTAGTTTTACGGCACTTTCAACATAATAAGGTCATATAAGTAAGGGGTGAAGATTAGAGGTGTTTCAAGAGAGTAACAAACACAAAAAAGGAGGAGCACAGATAAGGACCATAGATGTTTGATAGGAAAGAGGGAGCAAACCACACACCAGAGCACCCACCATCCACCCGCATTTATTTTGAGCTTCGACATGAGAGAGTGAGAGAGCTGTACAAACAATTGTAGAAACTTCCTGCAACAATGATAAGATAAAATCTGTCGCCGTTTTCATTTCTTGTGCAACAAAAGCACATCCATATATAGACATACCGTACTAATACTAACAAATTATGTATGTACACTTCATGAAATATGGTAGTTGGTAGCAGAAGCTTCCAATTCTTACAACATTTATACAATAAAAACTGTCGCAGTCTTCTTGTGTGAGAAAAATGTTATAAAAAATGGATAGACATCAACAAGTAAATGAGCAACAGTAAAAAGTTCTTACACAAAGATACAAGGAAAGAAATTGTAGAAATTATCGTCTTCTTGAACAAAAACATCATATTTATATATATATATATATATCCACAGACTTGACTAATAATGTACACTTGAAAAAATGTACAGTGGAAACCACATAACAGTCCCGGTAATAACAGGGACATTTTAAATCCCCGTTTTTTCCTACTCTTTGTCTCTATTAAAAGTTATCGGCAATAACAGGGCCTCATCGGAGCCCAACCGGTTATAGCAGGGACAAAGGCTCGTTAACAATGTGTAAAAAGTAAGAGATAGAAAGAGAGAGCCCTAAGCCAAGCTAAAAGCACGCGTAATAGCTGGATTAGTCCACAATTGCTTACTTCCCTTGCAGTTTTGATTTTTAACAGGGATCTGATATAACAGGACTTTTTCTCTGGTGCCACCTTCCCTGTTATTTCAGGTTTCCACTGTAGAAAGAGAGGCTTCCAGTTCTGACAAAGAAGCACATACAATGGAAAATGTTGCTCTTTTCTTAAAAGAAAACAACAAATGATTCCATAATATAATTAATAAGTTGCTCATTTCTGGAACAAAAAAGAAACAAATCGATTGGCTGCTGTTTTCTTGAACAAACAGAAACAATTCCATATATACAGACTTGAATGACAAATTATGCAGGCCCTACATGATTGGATAAAATCTAGAAGCTTCCAGTTCCGACAAATATACGATGAAAAATGTTGCTCTTTTCTGGAACGAAAACAACATACAGATATATTCCATTGGTTGCCGTTTTCTTGAACAAAGACAGCATATCCACGGATGTGATAAATTATTTACACTTGAAAAAATATAGAAACAGAAGCTTCTAATTCCGACAACTATACAACGAAAAATGTTGCTCTTTTCTTGAACAAAAACAACAAATCCATACGTCGACGTTTTCGGGAACAAAGACAGCATATATCCACATCCTATACATGACAAATTATGTACACTGAACAAATTATTGGAGTACTTGTGGTTAAATTTAAATCAGGCACTCATCAAAGTAAAGAAATTCAAGCAACTGGCATTTACACACCCGTTGGGCAGGCAAGCTTTATATGTTTTTTTTGTGTTTTTTTGGTCTTGTTTTGTCGAGGGATTTTTTTTTCTCAACACCTTTTACGCTTATTAACACATTACACCCTAACTCGCCCGGGAATTCCCTTACGCGCTCCACCCTAACTCGCCCGGGATCGCCCGGGAATTCCCTTACGCGCTCCACCCTGACTCGCCCGGAACCGCCCGCGCCGACCCAGCGTCTTTAGAAACGAAAGTCTCGCCTTGACGAGACTCTGGGGCCGGGATTTTGATTTGCATAGTATAGCAAAAAGTTTCTTCTTTCGTTTGATACCGAAACGAAATTTTTCGGGCTAGTAGTTTTAGTTTTAGTATTAGAGCTGATCGAAGTGCGATCGCGTTACCGACACTTCGAAAGTGCCTCGACTTGTTGAAAAGCGACACAATTGAGTTCGAAAACGGAAATAACAATGGATTTGAGCAAACACAAGCATGTGACAAATCAGATGGCTCAGATTTTGATGAAAACGTTGTAGGAAGAGTTTGGGGCGATTCCGATTGATCAGACGGAGAAATTATAGAATTTAGATCTAGGGCCCGACCGCGAGGCTGAGAGTGAGAGTGACGGGTCGGACACCCCGATTGAACTAAAGTGAGAACATTTCCAACAGTTTGTGCATACATAAAGTTATATTTTTCTGAAACTACATTCAGTTTTCTTTTTAACTTTTATTTTTTCAGGATTTTTGGAATTTGTTTAGTATTTTTAAAATGTGTTTTTTAAAGGCTAGTATTCAGGGGAGGTGGGTTCTTTCCCCTTGCTTAGGATCTAGGAATGGACTTCCCGTCCAGGCCCTTAGGGTGTAATGTGTTAAAAAATGTAAATATTTCTGTATGGATTTTACTGAACATGTTGATCAAAGGAATAAAAAACTGAAATTTGCAGTTTCTACGGACACTCAAGCTTTGGCAGTCACCAAACTCTGGCAGCCATTTTCTCGCTATTTTTACCTCCAACACTAGTCAACCCCCACCTCCTTCAATCGCGAATTGCTCGACTTCTTTACAAGATCGATGGGTATTTTTTCACCAAAGGCTAGGGCCAATGAACAAGCTTCATGATGATGCCCAGCAACTCCACATGCCCAAAAAAATGACGAGGGCCTGATTCCACTTCGCCCGAGATACATACCATACATAGATCAAGGTATAGAAGCTTCCAACAATCGCACAATCAAAAATGTTGCTGATTTCTTGAATAAAAACAACAAATCCATAGACCTGACAAATTATGTACACTGGACAAATAATGCAGAATTTTCCGACAGTTATACAATGAAAAATTTAAGTTTTAGTAAGCATTTTACGGCACTTTCAACACTAAAAGGTCCTACAAGTGCAGAAGATTAAATATATTACAAGGAGTAACATACACAAAAAAGGAGGAGGAGAGACATAGACAATAGACGTTTGATAGGAAGGAAGGAGCAAACCTGCCAACCACCCACAATTAAGACAGATGTAGGCTGCTTCCAGCAATTAGATTGTCACCATTTTTAAAAAAGGCTGATTGTTCTTCCAACTAAAACATAACAGACATACATAAGAAACACAAACAATAACGACCAAAACTTCCAACAATTAGATCGTCCATCACATCTCCCTCCACTCCCCCACTGATTTTTTGCCGCTAAAACACATATATCTATAACAAACGCATGCAATATATATATATAGACAAATGTACAAAATATTTCCAACAATTAGATCGTCGCAATACGGGGAAAAAAACAGTTGCCTTGTTCCCCTTGCATCATAAAAAGACAACAAACGCATCCCCGCTGCTCAACAGAGCGTAGATCACCAGTGGCCGCGTCGGTCGTCTCTGTAGCGCTTGTGGTCGCGATCACGATCCCGATCTCTCTCTCTGTAGCGGTCGCGATCGCGGTCACGGTCTCTGTCTCTGTGCCTGTCTCTGTCCCTGTCCCTGCGTGCCCACAGAAAAATGTTTAGCGAGAAGAAGAGTTTTACAGCACTTGCAACACAATTAGGTCATATATGTGCCGAAGATTAGAGGTGTTACGAGAGAGTAACAAACACAAAAAAAAAGAAGGAGGAGAGATTTAAAAAGGAAAATAAATGTTAATAGTAATAGGAAAGATGGAGCAAACCGTAACAGAGCACCCGCCAACAACCCACTCCACAATAAAAGAATTTAAAAAATCCGGAATCTTATATAACTACAATGAGCGTTTAAAAATTTTTTTTTTAAATAGTAGAGGGTTTTACGGCGCTCGCAACTGCATAAGGTCATATGAGCGCCAAGGGGTGGGTGTCAACAAAGAAGTCTTTACAGGGAATCAAAACTTCGACAGCTCACCTCTCTAGCTTCAACAGCACAATATCTGCCTTGACTATCAAGGCACCCCAGAAATAGCGGGTCACAAGAGTGTGACAAACATACGAAAGAAGTAGAGGAAAATGACAATAGTAAGGATCAGGAAAGAAAAAGCAGCAGTTCCCTGTTGGGAATGGCCTAAAGACACTACAGTCAGTGGCACCGCCCCAGGGGGTTACAATGAGCTTGTATTAGCCACAAAACGCAAAGGTTCGAAACTGACCTGCCACTCTACAAAATCTAAAAATCAGGATCCCAGGGCAAAACAATCGGGATCAACGACAAATCACCCGGCTGACTGCCAAGCAGACTTAACTCACTTGCGACTGGGCCCTTTCACCAGCCACAAGCGTTGAAGACTGGCGTTTTGGGGGGTATTTCAATAAATCACCACAACTCTCAGAATTACCCTATTGTAATCATTTTTTGACACAGTAAAGTAACATTCAAGCTTAATCTAATACAAAAAACTAAAGTTGTCTAAGTCTAATACTTTAATTTGTATGATTTTTAAAAAATTGGCATGAATTTGAATTTCGAAAAATTTCCAGAGACGTGACAAGTAGAATGAAATTCACTGCAACAACAAAAATAAAAGTTCAAAGTGTTCTGGTTTGACTTGTATACATGTGCGAGTGTTTGGTGAAAATATAAAAGCTGGTCTGTGCATTGATTCAGACCCATACACTGAATTACATGAGACAGATGTACGGCACGACGTTGTGATTTCGTTGCGCGAAAAACAACACCGGTACTAGTGCTAGATCTAGCCCTAGAACTACGACTCGGGCCGTGTTCGGGTACATATCCAGGATCCTAACTATTAGACACATCATATTCTGAGACACTAGAACTAGTAAAACGTACAGAAGTATAGAAAACGGCGAAATTATGTGATTCTTGTTCATGCGACTTCTTCGACCGTTACTACGACGCGACTGTCGGATTACTATGAGCTGTATAGAAAAAAACAAAGCGCGAGTTCCGGTCTGTTCAACCCCAGTTGGGGTCACTGTCCTTCACCTTCAATAACTTAAAAACTACCGGCCCCAGAGATACGAAACGAAATCTAAGTAGCTCAGGCTTGGCCAAACAAGGGTACGAGGCGGGTCTCGCGATCCGTGCGTGATTTGTAGAGCGAAAAAAAAATTCCAAAGTTGGTCACGCAGGGCTTGTGTGAGACCCGACGCGAGCGTCATGGCGGGGGTCACGCAACTGTTGTGTGACCCGCCTGAAGTGAGTTAAAATTTTTCCAGGGGTGTCCAAAAATACATCCATGTGTATACATGTATACGCCTCTGTGTGTGTGTGCGTGTGTGTAGTGTGTGTGTGTGTGTGTGTGTGTGTGTGTGTGTGTGTGTGTGTGTGTGTGTGTGTTATTGTGCGCTTTATAATTATTTTTGTTTCTCGAGAAGTACAGTCCGTGCCGGCTTTTTAAGCACGCCGACTTAAAGCACGTTTCGGACTCAAGCACGCTAAACGGCTCTTACCTAATTTTTGCTATATAAAATACACGCCTTTAAGCACGGTAACTTCGGCTTTAAACACGTTTACTTAAGCTTTCTCCCGACGACCGTGCTTAAAGCCGGCACGGACTGTATCCCATCAAACTTATGGCAGGAGCCCAACACTACACAAAGGAAAAAACTACCAACAGCTACATAGAAGTAAACCAACGGGCACATCATCATCTTGCCAATGGCAGACAATAAAACACTCACCTGCTGTCATAGTAACGATCTCTGTGCCGATCACGATCACGATCCCGGTCTCTGTCGCGGTCCCGGTCTCTCTCACGATCTCTGTCGCGGTCCCTGTGTCGGTCGCGGTCCCTCGATCGGGACCTCCCCTCCCTGTAGCGGTCGCGGTCTCTGGAGCGCGACCGCCGGTCCCTGTACCTCTCTCTCTCCCGGTCTCTCTCCTTCTCTCGTTCCCGCGAGCGATCCCGACCTCTTGACCTGTCCTGGCCTCCGTCCTGAGAGCCTGACCACAGTCCACCACCACTTCCACCACCATCACCGCTTCGACCTGGTTCAGCGTCCGACGACACAGAGGCCCCGCTGACAGACACAGACGCACTTCCTCGCCGCCCGTCACTCTCTGATCCCGTTGCACCCGTCGTTGGTACAGTCGTCAAACCCACACCCCCCGCATCGCTCAACGCGACCACCGCACTCGGCTCCAACGACTGCGACGTGCTCCTCGACGCCGGCGACTCATCCTGACTTTCACCTTGTGGGTGCGAACCCCCCGGCGACAACGATGACGCAGCACCTTTGACCTCCTCGGCTGAACCACAGTTCCCCGCAGCTCCAACTGTTCCGTCGTTATCTTTAGCCTCATCATCATTATCATCGATTCTATCTCCGATATCTTTTCTCGTCACTGCGCCCACCCCGCTCACTCGACCACCACTTTCGCCACTCGCCTCCCGACAAGCGACATCGACATCTTCCACCCTCTCTGTCTCCTCGCTCCTCACCTGACCCTCCTCCCCCTCCATCTTTCTATCCCTGGTTTGTTCATTCCCTGTCTCCATCTCTCCATCCATTGTTTCTTTATTCACCGTCTCCTTCTCTCCATCCATTGTCTCTTCATTCACCGTCTCCTTCTCTCCATCCAATGTCTCATTATTCACCGTTTCCTTCTCTCCATCCATGCTCTCTGTATTCACGTCCTTCTCTCTATCCCCCTCCTCCTCCTCCTCAGCCATCTCACAATCTTCCTCCCCTTCCCCCTCTCTCTTCGACCTCCCTGCTTCCTGTGTCCCAACGACCGACTCCACCCTGCTGTCATCATCACTCCCTTCTCTCAATACCTCCGCAGACACCTCTTTCCCGTCTTTTCCTTCTTCCTCCCCTTCTCTTTCGCCCTCCTCATCTTTTCTTTCCTCCTCCTCCTCTCTGCCTCCCTCCTCACCCTCCGACAAAGCATCAGCCAGTTCCCTCCCCACCACCCTCCCACCAACAACCATTGCCTCCTCTTTCCGTCCATCCCCCACCTTCCTCGCATCTTCCTCATCGCCTCCCTCCCTCTCAATTTCCTCCTCCCCCTCCCCCACCTCTTGCGCTGCGACATGTCTCTCCACGTCACCACCAACACCTTCCATCACCGACGACAACAACGACAGCTCACCCTGTCCTTCACCTTCACCAACACCGACCTGCAACACGTTTTCTTCACCGTCATGCGCCGAAAACTCTCCACTGTCTCCCTCGCTTTTTCCAACTCCTTCATCATCTCTCTCCCTGCCCTCAGCAACAACATCTTCGCTCACATTTCTTCCTACACCAACATCAGCAACATCCACAACTTCAGCATCACCCGATGAGGAAGCAGCGACCGGTACATCAGTCAACACATCAGCAACATCAGCCACTGTCTCCTTCTCTCTATCCCCGACCTCTTCATCCACTCCCTCCTTCTTTTTATCCCTGGTCTCTTCAACGACTGTCTCCTTCTCCCCATCGCCAGTCTCTTCTTTCACTTCTTCCTTCTCTCTATCCCCCGCCTCTTCCTCCTCGTCTGAATCGGAGCCGTAACCACTCACTAAGGACTTCATCAAACCAGCGCCCGTCTCACCTTTCACGCACACATCACTCCCAGCTCCAACGCCCTGACCCTCATCAGTAGATGACCCTTGACCTTCCTCAGTAGACAACATTTGACCTTCCTGACCCGAGGACGACCCTGACCCCTGACCTCCCTCCCCACTGCCCACCCCTGACTGCTCCACAGACGTCTCACCACCACCACCAGACCCAAGCTCCGTTAGACGACCGGCAGAAACCGACGATTCGTCACACCTTTCTTCCTCCATCTCCTCTTCCCTCCTTTCTTTCGTTTCTCCTCCCTCTCCAGCAGTCTCAACCCCTCCTCTTTCATTCTTTCCATCTTCTCCGAAACCTCCTCCCTGAACTCCCGTCGTCTGCCTCTCTCCCAGCCCGTCCTTCGCGGGTCTTTCCTCCTCATCCGTATCCGTGTCCATCATTTGCTCCTTCCTCGCAATCTCCTCCGAAGTCTCATCGCCAACAACAACACCACGCGCGCCACCGACCTCCTCACCTTCCATTTCCATAACGACACCGCTCTCTGACCTTGACATTTCCCCTCCTCTCGACACCGTAGCACTTTCCACTTCACCCGCAACACTCGGCTTCTTCCTCCCACCTTCTTCTTCTTCTACTTCTCCACTCCTCGCCGTCTCATCTTTTCCCTCCTTCTCTCCGTCATCCTCCCCTTTCCTCTCCTCCTCTTTGCAAACAGACAACGAATCTTCCTGACCTTTATTCCTCCGCAGACGTTCTTCTTCCCCTCTAGAAACATCCTCGTCCTTCCTGTCTTTATCCGAAGCAGCAGAACCCTCCTCACTCCTCCCTTCCCTCTCCTCCAATGTCTCTCCACTTCCTTTATCCTTCCCTAATTTCTCACCATCCTCGGATCCGCCGTCTTTCCTCGTTTCTCCACCTCCTCCTCCTCTTCCCTCTGTGTATCCCTCCTCTTCCTCCACACCTTTCCTCTCCTTTGGTTGAGACAAAGACGACGGCTGATCATCGTCCCTCATCTCCTCTCCGCTCTGCGCCATCTCTGCACTCTCACTTCTTTCAGTCACGTCCATTTCTGCTTCTCTCGTGGCCTGTGACGATTCCTCACTTGCGGCCTGCGACGAACCCTCTCTTGCATCCTGCGACGAACCATCACTCACGGCCTGCGACGAACCCTCTCTTGCATCCTGCGACGAACCATCACTCAAGGCCTGCGACGAACCCTCTCTTGCATCCTGCGACGAACCATCACTCACGGCCTGCGACGAACCCTCTCTTGCATCCTGCGACGAACCATCACTCACGGCCTGCGACGAACCCTCTCTTGCATCCTGCGATGAACTATCACTCCTTGTTTCAGACGTCTGCTCATCAGACCCTGTGATAACGTAACAATTATACAACTGTATAACGTATAAAAAAGGGAGAATAAAATGGAAGAGGGAGGGATGGAGGGGAGGGTGAGGGGGAAGGGTGAGGGGGGAGGGAGGAGAGACGGGGAGGGTGAGAGGGATATACTTAACTCACTTGAGCCTGAGCTTTAATTTTTCACCCAACAACCATTACAGCCAGACAGTCTTGGGGTATATTGAATCATTGACCACAAAAAAAGACAGTGAAAGCTTTAATTTTTCACCCAACAACCATTACAGCCAGACAGTCTTGGGGTATATTGAATCATTGACCACAAAAAAAGACAGTGAAAGCTATCATGATTTTTTTTTTTTTATGTAACAAAAGAAAGATAGAAATACTCTCAGAGAAAAAGAAAACTGCATCCAATTTGTCCAAATAGTTTTTATTTTATCAACATTTTGAAATGGCAATGTCTGGGCGCAAACCACACCAGAGCACCCGCCAACCACCCACAAATCAAATAAAGGTGGCCTGAATTGGGTCAACGAGAGCATAAAAAAACATATACATGATTTAAAAAACAAAAACAAAAAACAAAACCCCAACCCTGAAGTGATCTCCCTTACCTTCTGACTTCACCCCAGCCACAACTCCTCCACCTTTCTCCGACTCGCCTCGCGGTGAGCTGGGGGGTTCCAAGGCACTCAAAGTTCGAATCTCCTCTGGAGTACTGAGATCCTTCTCCTCCTGGCAGGGGGATACACAAAGAACAGATAGTTCTTTTTAAAAAAAACCCAAAAAAAGCTGAGTTTGAGTCTGGGTAAACAACGGCACATCCACACAACAATGGTCATATGTGAGGCAAGGAGGAGAAATTAAGCAATCGTCAAAATATAATGAAACCGAAGATATCCGCATTTTTCTGATTTTGAAAAGTTTTTATTGAATTTCTGTTTTTTGACTCAGCCCCTAATGTGTCTTCTTAAAAAACACATTTAATTTGTGTGAATTGTACTGAAAAACGTTAATTAAAAGAACAAAAAAATTAATTATCAGTTTTCAAGCACTCTCAAGCTATGGAAGTCAGCAAACTTTGGAGGCCATTTTCTCGCTAATTTTACATCTAAAACCATGCGACCCCTACTCCCTTCAAATGCAAATATCTCTGTTTCTATTTGGGTACTTTTTCATTGAAAGATAGATGAATAAACAAGCTTTAAGATTATACCAAAAATTCAACATGCCCAAAAATTGTCAGGCGTCTGACTCCACGGTGTTGTGACACACATACTGCTGTGACATCGGTGGCCAAGAAGTAAGTACCAAAATGCTCAGTGGATACAGGCCTTTCAAATGGAACAGATAAATTTGGCATACAGCTAGTTTGAAAATTTAGTTTCTGGTACCTAACTTTACACAAATTTCCTTAACTCACTTGCGACTGGGCCCTTTCACCAGTCACAAGCGTTGAAGACTGGCGTTTTTGGGGGGGTATTTCAATAAATCACCACAACTCTCAGAATTACCCTATTGTAATCATTTTTTGACACAGTAAAGTAACATTCAAGCTTAATCTAATACAAATAACTAAAGTTGTCTAAGTCTAATACTTTAATTTGTATGATTTTTTAAAAATTGGCATGAATTTGATTTTCCGAAAAATTTCCAGAGACGTGACAAGTAGAATGAAATTCACTGCAACAACAAAAATAAAAGTTCAAAGTGTTCTGGTTTGACTTGTATACATGTGCGAGTGTTTGGTGAAAATATAAAAGCTGGTCTGTGCATTGATTCAGACCCATACACTGAATTACATGAGACAGATGTACGGCACGACGTTGTGATTTCGTTGCGCGAAAAACAACACCGGTACTAGTGCTAGATCTAGCCCTAGAACTACGACTCGGGCCATGTTCGGGCACACATCCAGGATCCTAACTATAAGACATATCATATTCTGAGACACTAGAACTAGTAAAACGCACAGAAGTATCGAAAACGGCGAAATTATGTTATTCTTGTTCATGCGACTTCTCCGACCGTTACTACGACGCGACTGTCGGATTACTATCAGCTGTATAGAAAAAAACAAAGCGCGAGTTCCGGTCTGTTCAACCCCAGTTGGGGTCACTGTCCTTCACCTTCAATAACTTAAAAACTACCGGCCCCAGAGATACGAAACGAAGTCTAAATAGCTCAGGCTTGGCCAAACAAGGGTACGAGGCTGGTCTCGCGATCCGTGCGTGATTTGTAGAGCGAAAAAAAATTTTCAAAGTTGGCCACGCAGGGCTTGTGAGACCCGTCGCGAGCATCGCGGCGGGTGTCACGCTACTGTTGTGTGACCCGTCTGAAGTGAGTTAACTTCACCCTAATAAGTACCCAGCTATAAACAGCAAAAGATCTTGTCAGTTTCAGTTTGTTAATGTCTGAGCGCATATTCAGCTGCTTGCACTGTATGCTTCCCAAGAAGCTGAGAATGTTTCTGAGCGTTTTAAGCCTTGCTAGGGTAATCATACAGCTTGCTGTCGAGAGAAGATATGCAGTTCACAAATGTTTATTTTTATAATACTGCAGAGAAGAAGCCAAACAGATAACCAGAAACAACAGCAAGAAAGAAAAGGAACTGGAATTAGACCTACAAATACAAAAGGCACTCCCCCCCTCCCAATCAACCCAAGTTCTAAACAAAAGAACAAAAAATGAAAGAGATTAGAAATATGAACGAACGTATAATAAAAAGAAGAATGGCTTATCACAATTTTTCTCATTTCGAAAACAAATGGGAAATTTATTTCTTTTAGTTTTAATAAGGTTTTTACAGCGTTCGCAACTGCATAAGGTCATATCAGCACCAAAGGGTGGATGTCAACAGAGAAGTCCAAACGGGGAAGACGATAGTAAGGATGAGGAAAGAAAAAGCAGCAGTTCCCCCTACGTTGTTCCAGCACACTTTAAGTATGACATTGATAAATCAGCCCATTTACAATTCTACAGTGCATAAGAACATGTTAATATCCCCCCTTCGGGAATGGCCTAAAGAGAACTTCAGTCAGTTGAACTGCCCTGGGGGGATAGACGTTTGACAGGAAAGACGGAAGAGAGATGAGGACGACAGATGTATGATAGGAAAGAAGGAGAGATAAGGACAATAGATGTATGATAGGAAAGGACGAGAGATAAGGACGATAGACATTTGATAGAAAAGAAAGAAGAGAGACAAAGACGATAGACATTTGATAGGAAAGAAGGAAGAGAGACAATGACAATAGATGTTGAACAGGGGGGAAGTAGCAACCCACGCCAGAGCAACCGCCAACCACCCACATGGTCCCACAAGGTTGAAGAAAACAACCCCTTGAGTCGACAATACCTTAAGGATGTTTTTGAAGGATTTCTTCATGGAGTCCCGCAGCAGCGACGGACGTCGGGGAGGTAACTCTGTCAGTTTCACGTCTGGCATTTCAACCGGAGGCGGTGGGGAGGACTCGCGTCTGGAGACTTCTGCGTTAGACGATTGGAGGATAATGTGAATGAATGATATCAAATAATAACAACACCAACAACTACACCAACAACAACAACACCAACAACAACAACAACAACCTGACAGACACTCACTGGAGGCTGACAACACCACCACCAACAACAACAACAACAACACCATCACCACCACAACCACAACAACAACACCACCAACAACAAACAACACCACCACCACCACCACCAACAACAACACCACAACAACAATCACACCACCACCACCAGCAACCAGACAGACACTCACTGGAAGCAGACAGAGCGTCCTTCTTGACCAGTCCCAGAACGTCCAGTAACGAGGCGTCCGGCTTCCTCCTGGGATCTTTCAGCTCTTGACCTAACACCGTGCCTGGGGGAGTGGGGG
>NW_004798137.1:143695-149746 GCF_000002075.1 Aplysia californica | reverse complement strand
GGGGGGGAGAGGGAGAGAGAGCATGAAAGGGTGGGGATAGGTCGTTGTAGCAGTGGGGATAGGTCCTTGTAGCAGGACACAAGATGGTTGGTCGAGGACAGAAAACATTCATATTTGAGGGAGGGAGGGAGTGAGATAAGGAGACAAATGCTATTTCTGGGACCCTTGCATCACTACAAAGGCCTTGAACATCTTGCTCTCACTGGTAACATCGAGGGCAAACGAGGCAGGAGTAGACCCAGAGAAACTTGCTTGTGAAAAATGGTGAAATGGTATGGGTTTAACGCCCCTATCAACACTATTAGGTTATTAAAGAGGCGAGCCTCCTAGTTTAACGTCCGTCTCCGAAAGGACCGAGCCAAGTGGGAAATTCGTGTAAAGTGCCTTTCCCAAGGACAAAACGTTGGACCAAGCTGAGGCTCGAACCCCCAAACCCGCAATCTCACGATTACGAGTCCGGTAGCCCAGCCAACGCCCAACGCCACTAAACTTATTTGGAAAGCCCCAACAGATGGGTGGAGAGGAAGGATCAGGATAATATGTGAGGCCATCTGGTGAAATAAGGGGTTTGTCAAAACTAGGAAATCAAAGAAACAGACATTTTTCTTAGTGTTGGCCATTATTTGTCCCTCAAACTTTTTTTTTTTTGGACCAACACTTTTTATGTCCTTTTCATGTGTGGAAGTTACAGAAAAACTTAAAGACACAAAAAAGGTAAATTTCTCATTTCCAAAGACGCTCGAGCTTTGGAAGTCACCACGCTTTGGCAGCCATGTTCTCTCGACTGGCTGGGAACGAGGAAGTTGACAGCATCGCCAAAGAAGCAACAGCGCTTACCCAGATTGACACGCCAATAGATTTATTTATTTTCTCTTCAGTAACCCACTTTCAGCACTTTTCAACGACCCCCGGGCGAGTGCTGAGTTCCTGCGTGCTGTCGGCATCGCTGACCGTTTATGAAGCCACAGCGCCAGAAGAGAGAGAGAGAGCCATGTTCTCGCTAATTTTACCTCTCACACCAGGCGACCCCCACCTCCATCAATCCCAAACATCTCGACTTCTATTCAAGATAGATGGGTAGGGTTTTTTTTCAGCCAAATGCAAGAGAAAAGAACAAGCTTAAGATGATATCAATAACTCTATATGCCCAAAAACTGACGAGCGCCTGAGCGCCTGATTCCACCACGTCGCAGCACATAGAGACCTATATATTTTTTCAGAGCATCCAATCAGGAAAAAAAAAGGAATGGTGAATCCCTGATTCCCAATGTCTGTTACAAAACTGACACTTGATAGACCTGCATGTGAGCCTCGACCAGATTGTCTGAAAATTGTCTGAAAAGCCGACGGGAGAAAAAGGGGGCGCTGGCAGTCGGCCAGGCCTCGCACTTCGCACATTGACTGATACAGGTGGGCCTAGCGATAGCATCGGGCGGCTCGCGGGTCGGGTCGGGTCGTGATTGTCGGATTTCAGACGATTGTCGGCAAACATGCAGGTTTAACTTTATAATGAGGATGACGATGACGAAAACAGACATAGCCACGTCTGAACCTCAGTCCCCAATATAATAATAATAATAATAATAATAATAATAAAAGACATTTAAATAGCGCTCAACCCAGATTAAAGTACACAGGCTCTGAGCGCTTAATATTTCACCTGGTCATCTGCCACATACCTAGCGTGTTCCCGTAGCGACTGGCAAAGCCACAGACGCAGTAGAGCTTGTCCTCTAGCGGTGTCTCAGAGGACGACTTCCTAGCAACCCCGCCCGGCGCCATCTGGCCCGAGTGGAACCCGATCATGTGATTGGCATAGGCGTTACAGCAGCTGGTGGCGAACCGGCACATGGAGCACTGGATGAACTTCCTGTAGGGGAGATAATGAGAGAGACTTGATAAACTTCTCGTAGGGGGAGATAATGTCTAGGGGAGATAAAGGGTAGGGACTGGATGAACTTCCTGTAGGGGAGATAATGGGAGAGACTGGATGAACTTCCTGTAGGGGAGATAATGTGTAGGGGAGATAATGAGAGAGACTTGATTAACTTCTCGTAGGGAGAGATAATGTCTAGGGGAGATAAAGGGTAGGGACTGGATGAACTTCCTGTAGGGGAGATAATGTGTAGGGGAGACAATGGGAGAAGACAGAAGTGGGGATTGAAAATTTTAAAGTAAGTCTTTTTTTTTTGTATGGAAAACAACAGGAACGGGGGGAAAAATGGAAGATAAGAGTGGGAATTTGACCTCAGGTCTCCTGCATGTGCCTTACTAAGACCATGAGGTCAGAAAGCGAATGGTCTGTCTGCCCTATCAAAATTATAAGATTATTTGGAGTCGTTATCAAGATACTCAAAGAACTGAATTAGAAAAAAGCTTGACCTGACGTGAAACTCAAAAAAAAATTGGTGACGTCAAATTTCTCAAAAAACTAGGCCCTGAACAGACAGAACTTTGTCATTCTGAGGTAGCGAAACGTCACGGATAGGTGGCTGTCAGAGCGGGGGTTCTTTTTTAGTTTTAGTAGAGGGTTTTGCGGCGCTCGCAACTGCATAAGGTCATATGAGCGCCAGAAGATTAGAGGTGTTACAAGAGAGTAACAAACATAAAAAAGAAGAAAGGGAGATAAGGACAATAGATGTTTGATAGGAAAGAAGAAGCAAACCACACCAGAACACCCGCCAACCACCCACGAGCGGGGGTTCAACAGTAATAATAACAAATAATAATAAATAGCAATTGTATAGCGCATATCCCCATTGGACAGCAGGCTCTATGCGCTTTACACTATATTATTACCCCAGTAGACCATAGAACACTCAGAAACATTCTCAACTTCCTGGGAAGCGTACAGTGCAAGCAGCTGATTCAGCGCTCAATCATTAACTAACAAACTGACAAGATCTTTCCCTGCACCACGACAAGCGTGTGTCTCCCCCCCCCCCCCCCCCCCCCCCCCGAGACTCACTTGAAATGATCGTGCGTGGCCATGGCCATGTTACACTCGATGCACTTGGCGGTCGACAGAGTGGCGGTAGAGGGCAGCACCAGCCGGTGCTCCGTCACCTTCCGCACGGCCGGCACGTTCAGAGACTTGACTCCGCCCACCTGTCGCTCGGGGGCCGAGTCTGCCAGCTTGATCATCACCTGGTCCGGGGTCGTGTACTTGGCGCTCATACCTGCCGGGGGCAAAGGTCGCCAAGTGAACAAAATGGTGGAATGGTATAGGTTTAACGCCCCTTATCAACACTATTAGGTCATTTAAGAGGCGGGACCTCCGAGTTTAACGCCCATCTCTGAAAAGGACCGAGCTGAGGCTCGAACCCCTGAACCCACAGTCTCATAATCAGAGGTTCGGTAGCCTAACCACTAGGCCATCGAGGTCATGTCACCATGAGTAATCATTTTTTCTCATTTCAGTAAAGGTGTTTGACGAAACTCTCAACACAATTAGGTCACACAAGTGCCAAAGATTAGTCAGGGATGTTGCACGACAGTAAAAAACATAAAACAGAAAGAGGAGAAATATGGACGACATGTTGGACAGGAAAGAAGGAGCGAACCACACCAGAACACCTGCCAACCACCCACTAAAGGTGACATCAGAGGTGCCAATATGAGACTGTGGATCATCACCTGTTCCACTGTACAGTCCTAAATGACATCAGAGCTACCCTTCTCCCTCTGAGACCTAACATAGACAACACACTCTACGGAACATTACAGCAACTGCAGCAAACCTGCACTTATCACTACATGGCATTGGACAGAAGGGCGAGAGCCCAGATGTTGCTGGATCGATAACAACAACAACAACAACAACAAAGGGAAAGGGATACTTTTTTTTTTTAATCTTTAAAAAAAAAAGAATCATAACAGGCGATAAAACATGGACCGGCAATCAGAAGAAAGCGGCCGGGTCTCCTTGAGGTATGCGTTGTCTTCCATCATGAAGACATGCCCACTGCTCAAAGGTCACCAATCTCCTGGACTTCTAGCGGTGGGAAATCCTTCAACATCCCCGCTATTCCCTAGACTTGGCACCGCGTGACTTTCATTTCTTTCCCCCAAAATCATAGAAGGATTAAAGGGGGTGGTGATGTGAAGACGAGGAAGAATTTGTGCTCGAACCAAATGCTGTGTATTGGACTGGTTGAAGCAGGCATTTTACGGCGTTAAAATATAAATTGTTCGATGTTACAGAACATAAAAGCTAAATTCAGAGACAGATGTTGAATAAAAAATATTCCTGTTGACACATACAAAATTTAACGGTGGTCAAATAAAAATTTTTTGATTTTACAGAACAAAAAATCTAACTTCTGGGACAAGTGTTGAATAAAAAATGTTTCTGTTGGTGGTACGTACACGGAATAACATCAAGAGGCTAGCCCAGGATAGAGAAAGGTGGAAAGTGTTTGTTCGTGGCCTATACCCTGGTGCAGGGTGAGAAAGGCAATGATGATGACGAGGGTACGTACAAAATCTAATGACGTTAAAATATAAATTGTTCCATTTTACAGAACAAGAAAACCTACTTCTCTGACAAAATTTAATGTGGAATTTAAAAAATATAATTTCTGTTGGCAGGTACAAAATTTAATTATGGTAAATAAAATTGTTCCGTTTTACAGACCAAGAAAACCTATTTCTCTGACAAAATTTACTGTGGAATTTTAAAAAATATGTTTCTCTTGGTAGGTACAAAATTTAACGGCATTAAAATCTAAATTGTTCCATTTTACAGAATAAGAAAAGCTACTACTGTGACAGAGCTGGTGCACCGGTGATCCCTGACTTACCGATGACTCCCTTCTGATTGGGGCAGTGGTCGTTGGTCCGGTGGGCCTTCAGGTCGGCCGCGTTCAGGAAGATCAGCTTACAGAGCTGGCACTTTTTGCTGGCTGCCTTCACCTGTCGCAACAAAATTCACAATAATAATGGCAATGATTGTCTGATGTGAAAATGGGAATGAATTGTGTTGCGAGTGTTGAAAGAATGATTCTCTATTGTCGCGGTTATGTCCCCCTTCTTGTGACGTCATAAATTTGCCCTCGTTTCCATTCGGCACACGGGATTTCAGTGTGATTTAAAAAATAAAGTTCAGTTTGCGGCAGGTAGGCACACAGAGCAGACGTGTTGTCGTCTCTTTTCATGTATCAATCTTTTTGTATAATGTGAGGCCATAAGGAGCCGTCACAAATAATATATAATAATAATATATAATAACAATAATAATAATAATTGTATTTACTTAGCAGATAAAATAAACAACACCAACAACAACGACATCATCAACAACAACATCAACAACAACAACAACATCATCAACAAAAGTAACGACACCCTCAACAACAACCATAAAATCAACAACAACAACCACTACACCAACGTAACAACAGCATCATCATCAACAACAACACCAACAACATCATAATCAACTAAAATAACGACACCCTCAAAAACAACCACAAAATCAACAACAACAATAACCTCTACACCAACAGCAACAACAGCATCAACAACAACAACAACAAGAACATCAGCATCAACAAAAACAGCGACAACAACAACAAAAACACCCTCAACCACAACAACAACAGCAGCAGCATCATCATCAACAACAACACCCTCAACCACAACAACCACAACCTCCCTCAACAGCATCATCACCAACAACAACAACAACAACACCCTCAACCACAACAACAACAGCAACAACATCATCACCTGGTGTTTCATGAGGTGGTTGTAGTAGATGGAGGTCTGTCCCCAGCCCTGCGAGACAAAGCGAGACTGGAACACGCGCAGGCAGTACAGGCACAGCATGTAGGCCGAGCTGTTGTGTTTCTGTCGACCAATCAAATCGCTTGTTGGAGTGAGTACAGCTGACATTCGGTTTGGTTACTTTAGTAAAGAGTTTTAGTTTTTAAGTTCAGTTTTAGTAGAGGTTTTACGGCGCTCGCAACTGCATAAGGTCATATGAGCGCCAGAAGATTAGAGGTGTTACAAGAGAGTAACAAACACAAAAAAAGAAGGAGGGGAGATAAG
>NW_004798137.1:142150-143595 GCF_000002075.1 Aplysia californica | reverse complement strand
CAGGGAAAAAGTAAGACAGGTAGACAGAAAAAAAAGAGGCGGCCCTCCGTCCATGTGATGTGCAAAAACAAAAATGTTTTGTCCGTGTAGAGAGAAATACATGTTGTGTTCTCTTTAAGATCTACCTCATAATTTACTACACTACATAATTTAAAAAACATTCTTCATCTCAAATGTTGTGATCTTTCTTTCAATGGTGTCCGGGATTCACAGCCACTCAAAAAGATGGAAAGGACAAGGGATTTGTAAACACATAGGTTGATTTCGATTTGGAATAGTTTAAAGACATGGACACATTCAGCTCAACAGACAAACATTAAAAAAGAACAAGATAACATGTACACAGATCTCAAACACTGACCAGAGTAACAAGATACATGTAACAAAAAGGTTACTTTCTTACCTCCCTTTGACACAAAGACAGGAGGATGACAGGAAAAGTCAATCATCCACCAGACTAACAGGTACTTAATTACAATAGTCAAGTTGTTTTTTTTTTAGTAGAGGTTTTACGGCGCTCGCAACAGCAAAAGGTCATATGAGCGCCAGGAGATTAGAGGTGTTACAAGAGAGTAACAAACATAAGAAAGAAGAAGGGGAGAAAAGGACGATAGATGTTTGATAAGAAAGAAGAAGCAAACCACACCAGAGCACCCGCCAACCACCCACAATAGTCAAGTAATTCATCCACAGTAGATCTACTAAAGGACATTTTTCAAAAGCCATCTTTTAGAAATGCAGTGACAGCAACTATGGCTGCTTTCTTCACCTTGGTATGACCCAATGGAAGTTATATAGACCGAAAGGAATAACAATGTTGATAATAATAATAATAAATATAAAATAGCATTTATGCTGAGCATTTCCATTTTTAAAAAAAAGCTCTCTCCCTACCATAAAATATCTGTACTCATGTGCTCGAACTATGGTTAATCATTCAAATTCACATTTCATTAACACCTTTTTAAAGGTTTAAAGACAGAGTGACTTAATGCTCATTGGATTTTCACAGAATTTTTTTTTTCAGTTAGTTTTAGTACAGGTTATACGGCGCTCGCAACTGCATAAGGTCATATGAGCGCCAGAAGATTAGAGGTGTTACAAGAGAGTAACAAACACAAAAAAAGAAGGAGGGGAGATAAGGACGATAGATGTTTGATAGGAAAGAAGAAGCAAACCACACCAGAGCACCCGCCAACCACCCACTTGGTTTAGTTTTTACTTCTTGGTTTTAGTTACAATAATTGTAATAATAAAATGTAACAACAACGACATGAATAACAACAATAATAATAATGATGATGATAATTGCATTTATACAGCCCATAGACGAAGAGGTCCACTGAGTAGACACACAAGCACACACAGGCGCACGTACCTTCCTGAAGAGATCAACCAAACTCTCTCTCTCTCCCTCCCTCCCTCCCTCCCTCCCTCCCTCTCTC
>NW_004798137.1:139166-140912 GCF_000002075.1 Aplysia californica | reverse complement strand
CACACCTTGAAGTGGTCCACCACATCACTATACATAGAGGACAAGAACACACACACACACACACACCTTCTTGAAGTGGTCCACCACACACACACACACACACACAAGAACACACACAAGAACACACACAAGAATACACACACACACATACACCCACACAGACACACACACACCCACACACACACACACACACACACATACACCCACACAGACACACACAAACACACCCACACCTTCTTGAAGTGGTCCACCACGTCACTATACATAGAGGTCAAGAACACACACACACATACACACACACACACACACACACACACACACACAAACACCTTCTTGAAGTGGTCCACCACGTCACTATACATAGAAGACCTAAAACTACACAGCTGACAGTGGTAGGGCATCTCGCACGCGTTGTGGAACTTGCGCATGTGCTCGGTCAGGTTCAGCTGACTGCCGTGGTCCTTCTCACAGATACGACACAGCAGCACGTTGGCGTTGTTCATGTGCACCTACACAGTAACAACAATAATAATCATAATAATAACAACAATGATAATATGAAGTAATAATAATGATAATAATAATTAATCATAATAATCATAATAATGATAATAATGATGTTGATGACGATAACGATAATGATAATAATAGCAAGAACGTTAATAATAATGATAATTTTTTTTAAAAATAACAACAACACTAATAATAACAATAATAACAATAACAACAATGACAACAAACATAGTAACAATGATGATATACAGCATGATGATATTATATATACGATGCATTTACACAGCCCATATCCGTGCTCTCGAGCTTCCTCTATGCTCCTTACAATCTATATGTGAGGTGTGCTGACAAAATGAGATACTTACGATTTTAGTCTTAGGGTAATTGATACATCAACTTTATAGGTGCCGTTTGTACAATTTGTAAGTGTATGAAAGAATAAAAGACACGGTAGACTTGAACAAAATGGCATCAATTACAAATCTATAAATCTGACCGTACTGTCGATTTTCGGCCGACATCTCTATTCTTGGACAGCGAGAAATAACTCATTTCGTCAGCACGCCTCACATAGATAACTACCCCAGCAGATCCTGGGGTCAAACAAAGTTTGCCTTTTTCTTCTTCAAACAAGAGCCACAGAATATTCAAACCTAGTCTGGGGGGGTTTTTTTGCAATAGTTTTACGGCGCTCGCAACTGCATATGGAAGCATGAACCCGCAGGACACATTAAGCATTTTCATTGCGGTAGGAATTAATCTTGAAGCCTAGAGGATGGGTCAAAGGGGGTGGGGACAGGGGGGGGAGGGGGGTGCAGAAAGTGGAGATGAAAGCAGACGATAAACATGATCACAGAGTAGGAAAGAATGTCAAAGGAGAAAAAATTTTAGAGAAGAAAATTTTCCCGTCGCTGTCAGGATTCTAACCCGGGACCTATCGAATGAGAGATGAACGGCATGACCTCTAGACCACGAGAGCCCCCATTTAGTCTTTTGGAAACATCACCTTCTCAATGTGGGTCTGCATCTCAAAGGGCGTGTCGAACTGCTTGTAGCAGTGTCGGCACTGCGTGAGGTCGCTGAGGTCAAGGTTGACCTGTCTCTCCGAGTCGATGTGACCTTGGATGTGCATCATGGCCGCCACGTTGTTGTACAGCATCTTGCTACAGTACCAGCACTGGAGAGTGAAATTGTGGCATTGAAATGTTGTTGTTGTTTTTTTTTTGGGGGGGG
>NW_004798137.1:135640-138882 GCF_000002075.1 Aplysia californica | reverse complement strand
GGGGTAGAAATGAGAAGGGAGAAGGAGTGGAGAGGATTAGAATTTCATCTTTACTAACTTCAAAATTTGGCGAAGTTTTCAGGAAATAATCAAACCTTGGGTCGTGTCTTAAAAACCTGCAAACATCAGCGAAACAATAACTTCCAGCTTACCATACACCTACACACATTTATCAACCAATCGGCAGAATTTGGGGTTCGTCATGTCTCCTTACATGGAATGAATAATCCAAACCCCGGCACATACATAAATAATCTAAAGAAAGGAAGAAAGAAAGAAAGAAAGAAAGAAAGAAAGAAGGAAAGAAAGAAAGAAGGAAAGAAAGAAAGAAGGAAAGAAAGAAAGAAAGAAGGAAAGAAAGAAAGAAAGAAATACAAACACGCCTAAAGCCTGACACAAACAAACAAATAATAAATGATGCACCCCAAACACACAAGCGTAAAACAAATATGGGGGGGGGGGGGGCAGCCTCCAGACAAAGTCATTCTTTGGATACAAGACATCAAGGGGCAAGTTACAAAATAAAATTGAGCCCACGTAAACCGAACAAGGTTTATCACAGTGGTAAACCAATGGGAAAAAACAATATCACCCCCGTTTTATTTTTCTTCTACCGAAGCACCCTCTCTGGATCGAAAACCTGTCTCAACCGAGTAAAATCACGCAGTCTGACAGATTTCAGCCCAAGCCAATTCCACTTTAGTGTCCTGTTATTCCTTGCTTAGTTTTTTAAATAGTTTTTTGCTAAAAGATAGCAAGTGCCTAAGAGACATGGTTTTGATTTAGGAGCTCTACTTTTTTTTCTCTTTTGAAAAAAAATTATTTTAGGTAAGAGTTTTACGGCACTTGCAACACAATTAGGTCATAATACTAAAAAGATGGAAGGAGAGATCGGGACGACACCAGAGCACCCGCCATCCACCCACCTTTTTCATGAATTTTCTCAAAACTCCAAAAGATGACTTTGACAGAAAAGATAGGATAGAATAGGATCAGATAAGATGAACATCTTTATTGTCCACATCCTAGCACACTGGTTTCGTGTTTCGCCACGTATACACACACACATATACACACATACACACACACTCTTCCCTCCCACACACATCCTCTCTTCCACACACATCTGTGCTCATAACCATGACAACACTAACACAACAGTATGCTTGCACTAGTGAGATATCGACGGCGACAAAAAGCGAACATACCTTAAAGCGGTGCTCTCCCTTGTCCTCGGTGTAGGTGGGGTTCCCCTCCATCTTGCCATAGTAGTACTCATCCAGCGGCACCCACTTGCCTGTCGCAACCAACGAAAAACATATAAACTGCACGCTTGCGGACTTCTTCAAATCCCAATTGGGAACGCCAGTGATTGTTTAACATCAATATTACATTAACAAAATTACATCAAGTGGGACTGGTTGTGTTGGGAGTGTACGTGGTACAAGTTACGGTCAATGATTCCTGTACTTTTATTACAAACTACATCGTTACGGTCAATGATTCCTGTACTTTTATTACAAACTACATCGTTACGGTCAATGATTCCTGTACTTTTATTACAAACTACATCGTTACGGTCAATGATTCCTGTACTTTTATTACAAACTACATCGTTACGGTCAATGATTCCTGTACTTTTATTACAAACTACATCCTAAGTTTTAATTTCAGTAAGAATTATATGTCACTGCGGAAGTCGTTAACTAAGCATTTTTCAAAATGATCTCCCTTGCCCACAGAAACTTACCGGCAGAGGAGTCCTCGACAGAATGTGACGACTGCTTCCTGGCCCGTTTCCTGGCCGGTTCCGGACTCAACTTGCTTTGCGCCTGAGCTTCATCCCTGGCGATAGGAAGTGGAATTGTAAACGTTTTGTGCCTCAATCGCACGGTTTAACAAACTTAGTTCACAGATAATTTTGACTCTGGAAGCAAATTTGTCACAACGCGGTGGAATCAGGCGCTCGTCAATTTTTGGGTATGTGGTGTTATTGGTACCATCTTAAAGCTTTTTCATTTGTCTTCACATATAAGTGTGATGTATCTATTTCCCTTTTGTCAGCACGCTTCACAAATTATTATTGTGGGGAGTTGGGGATGGATGGCTTGGGGTCACCAAGCAACAAATAAAACTTTTCTAAATTAGAATCAGTGGTATCACGATCATATTTTCATAACACTGAATAAAAATCATAACGCTTCCACCAAATTTGTAACAATAGGCAGCCCAGAAGTCAGCTGACTCCCCGCAAACATACGCGCCGCTGCCCTGCCCCCAAGGCAGTGCCACTGAGTGAAGTGTCTTTAGGCCGTTCCCAAAGAGGGGATATTAACATGTTCTTATGCACGGTAGAATTGTAAATGGGTCGATTTATCAATGTCATGCTCATAACTGTTCCGGAACAACTGCTGCTTTTTCTTTCCTCGTCCTTACTTGTCATTTTTTCCTCTACTTCTTTTGTATGTTTGTCACACTCTTGTGAACTGCTATTTCAGTGATGCCTTGATAGTCGAAGCAGACTTTGTGCTGTTGAGGCTAGAGAGGTGAGCAGAGTAAGCCTGATTACCCGTTCGGACTTCTCTGTCGACATCCACCCCTTGGTGCTCATATGACCTTATGCAATTGCGAGCGCCGTAAAACCTTACTAAAAACTATTTTCTAAAAACACACACGCGCGCCCACAAACTTTCCACCAACCTCAGGCTAGCCAGCGTCTCCATGGCAGGGTACGATGGGCGGGGCGCCAGCGTCTTCAGCTGTCGTTTCGAACCTGCATCCTTCTGCGACGAGGCCGACCCGGCCGCCTTCTTGGCCGCCTGTGTCCGAACCGGCGAGGCGGTGGGGGGTGGGATAGACCAGCCGGGGGGCAGACGTATTCCCAGCCCCGACGTGCCTTGTACCTGCCGTACTGTCCACATACACAAAGACAATTATTATAAGCCAGTTACGGTTAATACTTTCAGTACTAGACTGTCATATGCTCTCATTACCACTGGCAACAATTATACGTCAGTTATGGTTGCCACAGTTTGTCGCCACCGTGCAGCCCCCCTCTCCCCCTACCCCCCTCCTCCTTTTTTTTAAAAATAGGGTTATCTTATCTTGCTTGCTCAAAGACACACCCCAGCGACCACCCACCTAAACACTGGATCGTCAATGTATACTTTGTTTGAGGAAAGAAAATGTATACATTTTAAAGTAAGTGTACAGTAACCCCCCCACCACACACACACACAAAA
>NW_004798137.1:110664-135348 GCF_000002075.1 Aplysia californica | reverse complement strand
ACACACACACACACACACACACACACACACACACACACACACACACACACAGAATAGACTCACCACTAGACATGACAGGACTGGCCTGGCTGCCGGGACCTCTCGCCTGCACAGGAAGATAAAAAAAAGGTGAAGGTCACTAATGGAAGGTTGTCAAAGATCTATAAACAGAAAGACGAGATGAAAGCAGACGACAGAACATGATTAGACAGCAGGAAAGGAGGTGAAATGATAAAAGGATAACATTTTCCACAGCTGTCAGGTTTCAAACCCGGGACCAATTGAATGAGAGGTGAACAACGTAACCTCTAGACCACGAGAGCCCCCACAGGGAGATAGAAGAAAAAGGTGAAGGTCACTAATGGAAGGTTGTGAAATAGGTCATACCATATTAGTGTCAAAGATTAGTAGAGAGTAAGACACAAAGTGTCTCGTGGAACCTCGTGGAACCTGGAGAAGAATCACAGAAATCGATGTACAGAAAAGTGGGAAGACATGGAATAACATCAAGAGGCTAGCCCAGGATAGAGAAAAGTGGAAGGTGTTTGTCCGTGGCCTATATCCTGGTGCATGGTGAGAAAGGCAATGATGATGATGAAGACACAAAGAGACTACACAAAGAAAATTCACATGATGTCATGCTTTACTGAGTGTATATATATATATAACCTGTATAACGTTGTATCGTGTATGCCACGGCCCTGATGATTCCTGCTTGCTTATAGCACTTGGGAGAGAGATATGGCATTATTATTTATGACAATTTTTTACAAGTTTTTTAAAGTCTTTTACGGCACTTGCAACACAATTAGGTTATATAAGTGCTGAAGATTAGCGGTGTTACAAGAGAGTAACAAACACAAAAAAGAAGGAGAGATAAGGATGACAGATGTTTGGTCGCAGAGAATGAGCTAACCACACCAAAACACCTGCCAACCACCCACTGTTGTGTATGCGATGGTTCTGAAGATTCCTGCATGCTCGTCCAACTTGGGAGACAGAATAGGCATTATTATTGGTCACAAATTTATCATTGGTTACACATTTTTGTTTTCGATAAATTTGCCTTTCGCAAGTGATATCGACATGAGCCTGACTTAACCCAATGAACCCGTGACATCGATATATTGTCTGATATGACCGTTATACAAACTGGTTTGACACTCTCTTGTAACACCTCTAATCTTCAGCACTTATATGACCTAATTGTGTTGCAAGTGCCATCAAAAGCGTCCAAAAACTTTTTAAACTTAAATATCTGCCTTTTTTTTTTTTTTTTTTCTCCCATCCTTATCTCAATAATTATGCCTGTTCTCTCTCCCAAGCGCAACAAGCAGGCAGGAATCAGAACCATCGCATACATGATGCAATATTATACAGGTTTTATATATACATATACCACTCAGCCACAAAACCTGATCCAGGTATGCATAAGGAAAGAACAGTAAATCAACAAATCTTCACTTAACTCTTATTAGCCCCTGTCCCGAAGCACCGATATATCAGCATGTGCGAGTCTACTGAAGAACAAAGTAGTCCGTACAAGGATGAAAAGGGGGTTGCTGTTAGCGATCCAGATGAAAGGGGGGGGGGGGGGGGGGGGAGGACATCAAAAGGACTTGTAGGTTTATGGTAGCTATTGTAACAGTCAAAGCAACTCAAGGAAGAGGAAATTGCTTCGAATAAGCTTTTGCACCTTTTGTGTGTAGCCGTGTAGGCATTTTCTACTCAGGAAGGCAGGGGACGAGTTATTTTGGGCACAGGAGGTCAGGGTTCATTAGGTTAAGATATACAGATTATTCTGTACGAAGTAACTAACTGACGACCGCGTCATCGAAATCGTCAGCGCTGACCTGTCTGGATGGGGCAGGGGTCTCGGCAACGATGACCAGATCCGGCGAGGTGCGGCCGGACTCCGGTGACAGCATGGAGATGTGACCGCCTGCGTACGCGGAGGGAGGGAGCTGCGACGAGGGAACAGCCGGCACCAGGTACTGGGGGAAGGCGGCCAGCTGGGGTGATGTGGGGATCAGCTGAGCCGGGGTCACGGCCTGGGGCGTCTGTGGGGCTTGTGGGGGGGGCAGCGGCGCGTCTGTCGGGGGAAACCATGCCGTTATATATACTATTTTTTTCATTTGAGCAACCTCTTTAAACCAAAAACCCGGCTAATACCAATGAAAATCCGGCAGTCCCGCAGATTTCGGTTTCAGCGGACTCCTCCTCAGTTACTCGCACTTATCATTTTATTATTACAAAATTTATTTCTAAAACAATTCTTATCATTATTACTGCTATTATTACTTTCATAATTATCATCTTAGTGATCTTTTTATTAGTATCACTATTATTGTTCTATGTGAAGCATCGTGATGAAATCAGGCGCTGTTAACAGGGGGAGCTACCCTGGAGGACCATTTTCTATGTTTGTTGCCCGAGATCAAATCTAAGTACACATTTAAGTTAGGCATAGTAAAATCTCTTGATACGCCATGTTATTTTGGCATAGCAATAGCAACAGCAGTTGCTATGGAAACGGCCGCCATCTTGAAAATAAACAATGAATTTCAAATACCTAAGGCTTTCTTATTTACTGACCAAATTTGACCAAATGTTGTGAAAGTATACCTGAACCAGGCCCTATCACAGTAACAGCAAATTCATTTCAATAAGTGCAAAAGAAGAGAAAATATGAGAATTTTCCCAAAATATACAAAACTTTTTTTAAATTTAGGTTGCGTAATCGCTTGCCAATGGAAAAGTGTTATTGTTTTCGCAAATATCTCTCTGTTACATCACCGGCAGCCTTGCCATCTATGTTTCCTGAAAGTTTCACGTCAAAATGACAAAAACTAAAGAGGGAGTAGGGAGAAAACAGCAACAAAATTAAATTTTGCGAAAACTGACAATTATTGTGAAAATTCACTATATTAACCCATCGTCGTGTTTTCAAAGGCAATTTACAAGGAGAATAAAGACTTTCGCAATTGTACCCATGCTATTTTTAGACAAAAATCAGCCAACAGAAAATTTGCATAGCCTGACCCCAAATCTGCAAAATCAAGGGTCGCTCCTCCCCTTAAAGAGAATCAACTGAGCAATGAGAGAGAACGGTGGGCCTCAAACCTAGAATCTTGGGAGATCCATCCTCGGTGAACATGAGTCTGCCCTCCCGCGCCGCTTTCACAAGTTTCTGAGAGCGTTCGTAGCTCACTTTCGCACGATGGGCAGCCTGAACCTGAGGATAGAAAAATAAAAATGATTGTAAAAAATACAAAGTCCTGTTTAATAATAATTATCTATTTGCCCACATGATGGATTGACTGAAAGCCAGGAGGAGGAGGAAGATGGGGAGGAGAGAGAGAAGGCGGAGAGGAGGGGGAGGAGGAGGAGGGGAGAAAGACAGGCGAAGAGGAGCAGGTGGACGATGGGGAGTAGGATGATGGACAGAAGAAAGGGGAGGTGGAGGAAGGGGAGGAGGGGAAGGAGGAGGATGAAGAGGAAGGGGAGAAGGAAGCAAAGGTAAAGAATGAGAAGGATGGAGAGAGAGAAGAAGAAGGAGAAAAGGTAGAAGAATGAGAAGGAGAGGGAGGGGGGGGGGGGAGAGAAGGGGGAGGAGGGCAGCCTTCTCAGACTATTATCAGACCACCTCCAGGGCATCTCTCTTAGTTTAGTGTAGTAAAAGTTTTACGGCGCTCGCAACCACAAAGGTGATAGGAACGCGAGAAGCACAAGTTGGTTACATTCACAACAGTACTTGGATTTACTTGGATCCGGAGCTAGAATCATAGCAGGCGGCACATGTCCATAGCTGCTCATCTCTCCTTTCCAGCGTCCACCTCAGGTTCCTGCTAATTGTCTCCATGAGGAGTTTGTTTGAGACACGCCTGACCACTCGTCGGAGCAAACTTTGTTTCGCTGTGCCCCGTACATACTTTTCTTTTATTGTGCTGAGTGTGTGGGAGTCTGTCTCCTCTTGGTTGTGAAGGCTCTCCTTGCATCTGGCGATCACCATTGGTGGGTCGAGCATGATTCGGCCATTGGGTGCTGCTTTGCCGGCAAGTTCATCAGCACACTCATTTCCGTGCACCCTGGCGTGACCAGGGCGGAACACCCATGTAACTCTTAGGAGGTGGCTATTTGCAATGGAAGCTCTCCAGTCACTGTAGAGCCACCCACTCCTGATTTTTTCTAGGGTGCTCATCGAATCTGTGACAAACAGAGCATTCATAGTTTTTGTACAAAGATCGGATTAAAATGTTAAAAATCCAACAACTTAGCCGTGCAGACGTCAGCGGTGAAAAGAAAAAGACTTGACGTTTGCTCTGGGTGTCGAAAGAGGCCACTACAGATTCCGCCATACGTCACTTTGCAAAATGGCGCACACAGCTGAGTCGTGCAGTAAGCAGTTGACTTGTCGGTGGCCTATACTACGGCATGGGGCGACGAAGGATGATGATGATGAGGAGGATGATGATGATGATGATGATGATGATGATGATGATGATGATGATGATGATGATGATGAGGATGATGATGAAAAGGATGATGATGACAAGGAGAAGGAGGAGAAAGAGGATGAGGAGGAGAGGTGGGGAGGAGGAGAGGTGGGGAGGAGGAGAAAAAGGGGGGAGCCTCCTATACTACGGCATGGGGCGAGGAAGGATGATGATGAGGAGGATGATGATGACAAGGAAAAGGAGGAGAAAGAGGATGAGGAGGAGAGGTGGGGAGGAGGAGAGGTGGGGAGGAGGAGAAAAGGGGGGAGCCTCCTATACTACGGCATGGGGTGAGAAAGGATGATGATGAGGATGATGATGATGACAAGGAGAAGGAGGATGAGGGGGAGAGGTGGGGAGGAGGAGAAAAAGGGGGGAGGGGGAGGAGGAGAGGTGGGGAGGAGGAGAAATGGAGGAGAGGGGGAGAATGAGGATGATGATGATGATGAAAATGATGACGACAACGATGACGACAAAAATGACAATCACCACTCTCAACAACTGACCTGCACCCAGCTGAGAGGTTCGTCCCGACACTCCATCAACAGGTCCACCGTGCCGACCTGCGGTGCTCTCCCCTTGGGTGGCGCAGGCACAACCTTAGCCTGACCTGGTCTGGCATGGCCTCGGCTCGACGTCTGCTTGCTCGCGGCCGGCGCACGGGCGTGGGAGCGGGGGGTCACTGCCCCGGTCTGTGTGCGGGTCACATAGTTCATTTCCTTCCGCTTGGAAGCCGCTTTGGGAGCCTGCAGTAGTAATAATAATAATAATAAATAATAATAAATAGCATTTGTATAGCACATATCCCCGCTCAACAGCAGGCTCTATGCACTTTACACTATATGCGAGGCAGCGTGGTGGAATCAGGCTCTCGTCAATTTTTGGGCGTGTAGAGTTCTTGGTATCATCTTAAAGCTTGTTCACTTGTCTTTATTTAGATGGAAAAAATATCCATTTATCTTGAATACAAGTCGAGATATTTGCGAATGAAGGAGGAGGGGTTACATGTTTTCAGAGGTAAAATTAGAGAGAAAATGGCCGCCAAAGATTAGTTATTTCCTTAGCTTAAGAATCCATTGTAACTGAAAATTTACATTTTTTGTGCCTTTAATCAACGTTTTTCAGAAAAATCCACACAGAAATGAGTTTTTTAACGAGCATGAAGGGTGTTGAGCCAAAAAAACAAAAATTTGATAAAAATTCACCACCACCATCATTTTGCAAATGTTGGAAACTCGTTAAGTTTCTTCAGGTGAGCGGAAGCATCGTACGTAACAGGCTGTAGTCCGAGTTGTGGGAAAGGAATTTCCATCAAATCTGATGAGCGTTTGCATGAGCTGGTTGAGCTGATGGCCTTAGCTGGTTGAGCTGATGAGTTGGAAATGCATTGTCTGATTAAATGCAAGGCCCTCCGCAATAACTACTAGTAGCTCGGTACCTCACTTCTTCTTCAGATCTCCTGACCACTTGGTAAATTTCAGCAAGTTTTTGGAACAGCCTTGAGTTTCTTTTTGAACAGCATGTCTTTGAAATGGTCAGTTTCTTTTTCTGTGATCTCATAAAGCATAATTGATGAATTGGAATCAACCTCTTAAGAAACGTACTTGCCAAAAAGAATATCCAAAACAAATTTCACCAACAGGTCACATGGCACTTTTCACAGGACCCGCGATACCATCTTGCGACCTCAGTGCTTTCTTGTCATATCTCCATTTTTTTAACAGGGAAAATATGACTTCTTACGTTCACTCTTTGTTATGAACTGTTCTCACTACTGTTGTTGTTGTTGTTGTTGTTGTTAGCGATCCAGTAGCATCTGAGCGTTAACTCTTCTGCATGATGCCATTTGGTAATAGTTGCATGTTCGTTCTAATTGTTGTCTTGAGGAGTAGAGGCAGTTAGATGTGTGGGGTAGCTTGGGAAGAAAACATCCCTTTAAATCAGTTAGTTTTCTACAGAAGAACAGATGATGTTCCACTGTCTCTGAGGGGTAGGTCACATAGTGGGCAGGCAGCAGACTGCTTTACTCCAATTCGGTTGAGATGTTGGTTGAGGGGTACATGTTGTGTTCTAAGTTGGAAGATTATGGATTGATCTCCCCTCCTCAACTCATTGATTGGATCACTACTGTTGTTAAAAATGGAGATACGACAAAAAAGCACTGAGGTCACTATCCGGTATGCCTTAGCCATGCCCTGCCGCTGATAAATTCCATCACGCACTCTGAAATCCTAGTTTGGAAATTTGCGTTTTGAGGTTATAGAATTTGTTTTTCTGTATATACTGAAGGACCATCACAGAAAACATGTATGTATCGTAATATAATGGGGCAGGTTGGGCCTATTGATACTCAAGGGCCCTTTTCACAAGACATTTAGAACCCTTCTTACAAACACTTCTTTTGAGCAAAAAGTTGAAGGGTTTTCTTGTTTTGTTTCTCGGAATGGCTGCTTCTTGGAAATGGGGTGTTAGTGGTTGTGTTTTTTTTCTTATATCGTTCCTTCAGGCGTTCTTCCATTTTTACCTATCGTTCTTTCAGGTGTTGTTCCATTTTAACCTATCGTTCTTTCAGGTGTTGTTCCATTTTAACCTATTGTTCTTTCAGGCGTTCTTCCATTTTTACCTATCGTTCTTTCAGGTGTTGTTCCATTTTAACCTATTGTTCTTTCAGGCGTTCTTCCATTTTTACCTATCGTTCTTTCAGGCGTTCTTCCATTTTTACCTATCGTTCTTTTACGTGTGCTTCCATTGTTATCTACTGATCTTTTCGGCGCTTCTGTTATTTTAACTATCGTTCTTTCAGGTGTGCTTCCATTTTTATCTATTGGTCTTTCAGGTACTTCTGTTTTTACCTATCACTCTTTCAGGTGTTTTTTTCCCGTTTTTACCTGAACTCCTAATATTTCCACTTCCTGGTTTAGTTTATCAAAGCCTCCCGCTGCCTTTGACGAGGCCTGAGCTGTTAAGAAGAAGAGGTGCATGGACCCGAGAAAAAAATCAACTTCACCGAAGATTAACTCAAGTGAGTTCAACACAAGCGGAGTCAACTGTATCTATTTGTCTGACTGTCTGTCTGTCTGTCTTTGCCTGACTGCCGGTCTGCACGTCCGTCTGTCTGTCCATCTATCCATCTGCCTGTCTGCCCGTCCATCCATATATACATATCTATTCTATCTGGCAGCTATCCTGTCTATCTATCTGCTCGTCCATCCATCCATCAATCCATCTACCTGCCGGTCCATCCGTCAATATATCTATCTATCTGGCAGCTATCCTATCTGTCTATCTGCCCATCCATCCATCCATCCATCCATCCATCCATCCTTCCATCCATCAAGCACTTACTTCATACTGCGGCTGCTCCTGGCTCCGGGAGCGCCGTGACTCCCTCTTGCCCCGCGTGTTGGGCTTGTCAAACTTGGGCACCCAGTCCGGGTCTGACTTAGAGTGAGGGTTCATCCCTGAGCTTCTCTGACCTGCAAACAGAGACATTAGCAACATAGTTCTTTTTTTCTTCTTTTTTTACATTTTTTTAAGCATCCGTAAGATAAGTTGTCTTTTTTTTTAAGTTTTAATACAATGTATGAGTTTTACGGTACCTGCAACAAAATTTATAGGTCATAATTAATTATCATAAGTGCCGAAGATTAGTCGTGGTGGTGCCAGAGAGTAAGATAACATGTATAAAGAAAAGGAGGACAAAGAAAGGACAGTAGATCATGTTTGATCTATGGAAAGAAGGAATAAACCACACTAAAGAAAGCACCCGCCAACCACCTACTTAGCAAAATAAACAGACAAAACAACAAGAGGGGCACGAAGAGAAAGACCTGTGCCTCTAGAGTAGCACCCTCCAACCACTGACACACACGAGCATAAAAGACACAATAGATGGAAAAAAAAGACGTAGGACCTTCTAGTGGCACCTTCCATCCCTAGTACGACATGGCACCCTTGATGACGGCCTGATTTATAATTAGCAAAAAAAACTTGCACATCTGAGACTTAAATTTATACATCTGACTGAACGCTAAAGACTACACTATAGTCTGTAGTCACTAACTAATTATAAATCTAATTTAACATCAAGGAAGTAGGTCAGCTTGAATTTAATCATTGACTTGAAAATCAGACAACGTAATTTATGGTATTATTCTTATTCTTTTTATCTCACGCTCAGATATAGTCTAAAACTAAAGCACTTTTCTTGTTCATTTTTCTCTGCTTTACTGTAGCCTACTTTATATAAAATTTGTCTTTTTATATCCACCACAAATTTTTAGTTTTTGAGAAGCATGGGAGTTTTCATACGAACTTTTTAATATACTATATTATATTACAACACAACAGTAGGCCCAATTGCCTAGTAATATAAATTAATTTAACTAACTTGTAATAACATGGGGGGGTTTCAGGGGGAAATTTGTGAGGCCGCGTGGTGAAATCAGGCACCCGTCAAAACAATGAAATCAAAGAAATCGCCATTTTTCTAGGCATTGGGCAATTTTTTTTCGAATTTTCTTTATTTTTTAGTAAAACACCTTTTTATGTCCTTTAAAAAACTTATTTCTGAGGGCATTACACCGAAAAACGACAATAAAAATGTAAATTTCCAGTTCCAAAGGACACTCAACTTTTGGAAGTCGCCAAACTTTGGCGGCCATTTTCTCACTAAATTTACTTCTCATACCATGTGACCCCCACCTCTTTCAATCGTAAATTAAATATCTTGACTTCTATTCCAGGAAAGTAAACTATTAAAGTTATGATCAGTCGCTGTTCTGAGATTTTCATTCTTCAGCTTCTAACTCTATTTTGTACTCCCAGATTTAAAAAACTGGCAGTACTTTAGTTTGGATATGGAGGAAATATCTGTCTGTCTGTCTGTCTGTCTGTCTGTATGTCTGTGTGTGTCCATGGTAAAAACGTGTTCCATGCTCCACAGCAAAAACTACTAGGCTTATCGATCAGAAATGTTGCGCAAGTGTGAGTCGTGTTTGCCACTGCTGGGCGAAGCATCAGTTAGGAACCATGTAGAGACTCTTTGAAAAATGTGTTTGATTTGATGGCCTCTGACAGAGATTTTTGTGATTTGTCAAACAGGACAAGGTGTGGCAAGGGCAGAAGATGGAGAAGTAGTGGCTGTTTTAGTTTTAGTAAGAGTTTTACGGCACTTGCAACTCAAAAAGGTCATATAAGTGCCAAAGATTAGAGGCGTTACAAGACAGTAACAAACACAAAAGAAAAGGAGGAGAAATAAGGACGATAGATTTTTTATAGGAAAAAAGGAGTAAACCACATCAGAGCACCCGCCAACCACCCATGAAATAATGGCTATATTGGAGGGGGATACAGAGGAAGAAAGGGAAGCTCCAGAAGAGGAGGAAAGAGGAGGTACAGAAGTGGGGGAAAGAAGAATGACAGAGGAGGAGGAAAGAGGAGGGACAGAAGTGGGGGAAAGAAGAATGACAGAGGAGGAGGAAAGAGGAGGGAGAGAAGTGGGGGAAAGAAGAATGACAGAAGAGGAGGAAAGAGGAGGGAGAGAAGTGGGGGAAAGAAGAATGACAGAGGAGGAGGAAAGAGGAGGGACAGAAGTGGGGGAAAGAAGAATGACAGAGGAGGAGGAAAGAGGAGGGACAGAAGTGGGGGAAAGAAGAATGACAGAGGAGGAGGAAAGAGGAGGGACAGAAGTGGGGGAAAGAAGAATGACAGAGGAGGAGGAAAGAGGAGGGACAGAAGTGGGGGAAAGAAAAATAACAGAGGAGGAGGAAAGGAGGCAGGCGGGAGGAGCAGAGGGATACATTGGGAGTGGTCAGGGGGGACGCAAGGAGGGCAGAACAGAGGGAGACCAGACCAGGAGATTTGGAGTTGGGGGATTTGGATGATTTTGAAGAGGGTGGAACTGGTAGAAGAAGAGTTGAGAAGAAATTCCTGTTTTGCCGATATCAGACTGACTCGGCCAAAAGTCAGGGGGCGCCCCAAACAAAAACAAAACTCTCACTAAACGAAACAGGAAACGAAAATAAATGTCAAACGCCAACTGACTTCCAAGCATAGATTTATACTATTAGCCTAGATACAGTACGTTTCTCTCTCTCCAGCCTTGCTACGCCATGACCCCATTCAAGAGCGGCGTCCGCCATGTTGGAGTTGGCCGCCTGCAGAAACTGGAAAGAAAGCAGAATGAAGCAGCGCGAATCATCACAGGCTGCTCAAAGTCAAAGGATACTCGTGTGGACAGCCTCCTTCCTCATGCCTCATTGAAGCAGACACTCTACCACTAAGGCATAGAGCTGATGTCGTGACCGCTCAGCTGTTTCACTCGAGGGGTCCATGTGTCTCCCCGCAACAAATCAACGCAGAGCCTCCGCCACAAAATCAGCGTCCACGCGGACAGGCAAGTCCAGGTGGAGAAATCATCATCATCCGGTGCCTTGCCGACTGGCGTGGGCGATTATGGACCTCCACTACACTCTGTCCCGCGTTGCAGCAATGGTGTCTGTTGTTCTTGCTGCTCCTTCTCATGTTGTCATTTTGTCCAGTATCTTTTCCCTCTGTCTGCCTCTGCCTCTCTTTCCATCAAACTTGCCTGTTGTTACCATATTCTCCAAAGCTTCTTTCCGCATTGTGTGTCCGAAGAAATTTGCCTGTCGCTTTCTTATATTCGTCGCAAGCTGTCTTCTCCAATTTGCTTCAGCCAAGACTTCGTCATTTGTTTTTCTAGCTGTCTATTGGACACGTAGCATGCGTTTTAAGAGCCACAACTCCGTCGCTACAATTGTTCTTTCCAGCTCTTTATTGATTGTCCACACTTCGCACCCGTGGAGAAAGCATACCCAGAACCTCGTAGCTGAGACTGAACTGGGTACGCACCCACGTGAGGAGCTGGTTGTTTTACCCCGTGGAAGGCTGCATCGTACAAAGTGACATTTAGCACCGATCTCGTCGTCGACTGCAAGCGTGCTAATGAACCAGCAGTCAGGAAAGCAGCAGCAGAGGCTACCATTTGATCGCCCCCCCTGCCCGATGTAAAAGTCGGGACTGACGGTTCAGCTAAAGATGGTACTGAGTACGGAGGCAGCGGAATACTAATTAAGACCGGCCATACCGAACTTGACCACCGTGTACCCACAAGTCGGTATAGTTCCAGCTACAGGGCCGAGCATGTAGCTCTCGACACGGCGCTGGGCACGCTTGATACACCACAGACAGCAGGAAGTCTTTCGAACAGTGTGCACATTCATGAATACACTGATTCCAGGTCAGCAGTCAGGCCGCCAACCAATCAGAAAAGGGAGCGTGCTCAATCTGGCAGCGTCTGCACACCCTCTGTCAATGCTCCGAATGTTCCATCCACTTACCGTGGATTCCGGGCCATGCTGGACTAGCTGGGAAAGAGGAAGTTGACAGCATCGCTAAAGAAGCAGCAGCGATTACCCAGATTGACATGCCCATCGATTTCTCAACAGCTAAAGCCATCATCCACTGGTCGACCCGCGCAAAGTGGAAAAGAGAGGCGAAACCCAAACTGCCGTCCACCCAGCCGCCATCATACCAGCTTGAGTCCTCGCTCATACCACAAGACCGCCAGCTTCTCTCCCAAATGAGAACTAGTGGAAAATCACCCAAGCTGAAATCATTTCTACACAAAATTGCGTCAGCAGACAACTCAGATCCGTCCTGTCAAGCCTGCAGGGAGGAAGACGAGACTGTGGACCACGTGTTCCTGAAATGTCCCGCTAACTGCCATGCCAGAACACATCTGCTGGGACATTTCAGTGACCCACGTTCAGCACTTTTCAAGTACCCCCAAGCAAGTGTTGAGTTCGCGCGTGTTGTCGGCATCGCTGACCACTTATGACGCCCCTGCGCCAAAAGAGAGACAGACAGAGAGAGAGACAGGGAGGGGGAGAGAGAGAGAGAGAGAGAGAGAGAGAGAGAGAGAGAGAGAGAGAGAGAGAGGGGGGGGGGGAGAGGGAGAGAGAGAAAGAGACAGACAGAGAGAGAGACAGAGACAGAGAGAGACAGAGACAGAGAGAGTTGGTCGGCAGTGTGAAGGAGTTCATGCTAAAGCAATGGGCTAGGCATGTTTTCTCTCTCTTACAGGCAATAGGCGAGGCTTGGCCCTTCTTTATTTTTTTTTTACACAGACATCGTGGCGTACTATATCTAGATTTCCAGATAGCAATAATACAGCGTACTTTCTACAGCTAGATCTAAAAATAAAATAAATGCATTGTTAAATAGATAGAGATAGATGGGCTTTAAAACAAACAAAAAAAATAACAACAAAACAACAATATTTCTTCAGCAGCATTTCATCTACGGGGTGGTTTATTTCTTACTGACTGAATCAAAGCGTATATGGCCTATAGCACTTTTAAGAAGAAGTACGAAAAGACGTGGGTATCATGGACGGGAACCTCCCCTCTCGAATCCCAACTCCAAGCCCCCCCCCCCCCCACCCCACCCCACCCCCCCAATATACGAGTTTGGCATTAAATTAAATCAAGAGGGTGGCCTTCAATCTGTCCGCGTGGTTTTATGCACCCCACATAATTTAGCAAAACTTGATCTTTTTTTGCATAATTTCTGATTATTTAATTTTTCCTTTATCATTCTTTGTTAAAATTAACAGAATCGCATAATTTCACATTTTCGGGCTCAGCTTGCATAATTTCAGAATTTTTCTTGCATAAAACGACGGGGACAGTTCAATAGAAGAACAGGCGTAGGAATGCTTGTTGGTTATTTGAGGTTTTGTGGACTCGTGACGCTTCTTTGGCGATGGCCGCTTACAGGTCAATGCAGTTTGCTTCACAGGTGGATTGCCGGGAAAAACTGATGGGACAGCATCCTCTCTAAGAATTCGGAGATCCAATCCAAGGTAATAGTCAGATTTCAAGAAGTGTTGGCTGCAGACTCTGTCATTCTGAGTAGGATACCATGGCTTCCCATCTTTCATTTCTCGGTTAATTCTACGGATCCACTCTGCAAGTCTGTAAGGATCTTTCCATGGAAAGCTGAGGACAAACGTCATAAGTTTATGGGCAGTCAATACTACAACCTTGTACACTCCCCCCCTCCCCCCCCCCCACCTTTTCCAAAAACAAAACATAAAAGAAGTACACTGTTTGAAAAAGAAACTACCTGCCCAATGTGAAAAAGATCTAGCAGCTAGTCAACCTTAACTTCACATGGCCTAAAATCTTACTAATGGCTCTATATACATTAAAAAACCAGGAGTGACTATTTGTGCCTATTTTCTTCCTATAGGATTAGGGTTGGCCCTTCATTTTAGCAGCGCAAGGGGATAGGTAAGGTTCGGCTATTCATTTCTTCTTAAACATAGTGTTAGGGGATAGGGTCAGGTTCATATGATTTGATAGTAATAAATTGGCCCAAATTGTCAAAATTGGAGACATGTGACACTATTAAAATCTATAATATAAGCAGCTCTAAACTTACTGTGGTACAATAGCTTTACATTCAATCACAATGCGCCTCACTGTGTCTTCCCCCACCCTCCCCCCACCAAACCAACCACCAGGTGACAAAATTAAGGCTATGGTAAGACCTATAAGACATATATATATATATATGAGCTAAAAATAGATGATTTAATGGAAAGAAACAGACATCACTGAAATGCCTGTGATGAGTTATGCAATAGAAAATGTGTACCACACTAAGCGCAATCTGGCTGATTTCTTTTGTCACTAATATACCAATACATTACATCATATATTTTAGACACGAGCAAGGTTGCAACAGCAGCCTATCTTTGGTTGCTCCCATCCATCATCATCCCACAAAAAATACGATTGATGATAATGTATATTACGAGGGTTGTCCCATGGAAAACTGGAAAAGGTCCATAACAGCAACAATCTTTGTTCTATTATAATCAAAATGTGACACATCATACCTCAACATGTGCTTTATTTCTCAATGTAATCATTATCCCGCTGGACGCATTTTTCTCATCGCTGGATCAGGGAGATGATACCCTCCCTGAAGAATTTTACGCCAAAGGACTTCAACCAATCTTTCACGGCTTCTACGAGGTCTTCGTCGTCAGTGAATCGCTGTCCACAAATATGGCATTTCATTGGTCCAAAAAGGTGATAATCTGACACGGCTAAATCAGGACTGTGAAGGGGGTGTGTAGAACTTCCCAGCCGAACCTTTGGATCCAGTCTTTCGTAGCATTTTTGCCTTATGCGGCGTTGCGTTGTTATGCTGCAAAATGACCCCGCTGGACAACCGGCCTGGTCTTTTTCGGCGCACAACCCCTCTCAACTTATCAAGAGTCTGGAAGTATCTGTTATAGCATTAACAGTTTGTCCTGGTTCCAGAATGTCAAGAAGCAGAACACCCTTAGCATCCCAGATAACCGTGGCCATGAGTTTCTTCACCGATAGCTGAACTTTTTCGGGGGGAGGCGAAGATGTGCGCTTCCAAACCATTGAATCCGTCTTCGTCTCGGGGGTCATGTGGAGTATCCAAGTCTCATCACCTGTAATAATGTTTCCCAGGAATGCTTCATCGTATTGTTGGAGGTCTCCAGATGCGTTCATGACTCCCGTGACAGCTTGGCGACAACGATTCAACAAAGTCTGAGACACTTAAATACTTTTTAGGCGCCTGTCTGTTTGAATGAGTTCGTTAACATGACTCTTGTTGTCCTCAGTCTTGGAAGAAAAACAAGGTCCTGGGCGAACTTTGTCATTGACATCCGTATGCCCGGCTTTGAATTTACTACACCACTCATATACCTGTGACTTTGCCTTTACTTTCTCCCAGTAAACTGACTTAATTTCAGTGTGTATCTTTATGTTTGAGACTTTTTGCGGTCAGAAACCGAATGACAGACTTCACTTCTACCCTTGACCAATTTTCCAACGGGGTAGCCATCTTTGGAGAACTGCTGTGTTCGTTTGGTTTGTGCAATGCTCATGGTGCTCAATCGGGAAATTCTTAAATTATTGTTTTACAAGTGTGCGTTTACAGAATGGGAAAATATTCAAGTTTTCAAATTACAGCCAAATTCTGGTTTTCCGTGGGACAGCCCTCGTACTATGGATGCATACAGGCTTATATGACAGTTCATGTTTAATATCTTAAGCCAGTGAGTCAAGTGAGTGAAACTAGAACCCCAGATTAGTAGATCTAGCTCGGATTTTGTGATGTTTAAATAAGTAATTAAACACATAGGGGAGGCAAAACTGCAGCGGTTTGATCTGATATTAATTAAATGAAAGATAAGCTTTGATCAGATCAGGTTCCTAATCTTTTCAAATATTATCTTCAATATATAAAGATCTAGATCTAATCTGTCTGAATTCTTACCAGTGAAAAGAAAATGGGGATCCTTTGTAGGCTCTCTGAAAGCAGTGACCCACACAGCAGTGTTGCACCATCCTTTCCGTTCTCGTTTTCTTCCGTCCTCCACTTCCAGACTAATCAGACGTTTGCTGGTGATGAATTTACCGTAGAGAAAGTCTCTAAGGCTGTAAGACGTTAATCCAGAAAGGGACTAGAGGTTTCACATGTTTGCACTTTTAAGAGAATTGGATTAAAACACAACGTTAGAATCTTATAGAACACCTTCCTTAATAAGAGCAGAGACACGCCCACTCACATGTACAAACTTCTTGGCCAACTGGTGAGGAACTCAAACATGGTCGCCAACAAATTCGAAAGTTTCTGTGTTATGTGACCTCGTATGGTCTCTACTCTAAAAAGGGGATACACTCTATGCTTATAAGTTAAAGACCAAGAAAAAAAAAGAACCTGATTCTTGCAGGTAGTGTTGTGGATTCTGCCTGTGCCCTGTTTTTAAGATCAGACTTGACTCCAGAAAAGATACATTCGTTGTATTTGTAGACATGTCGATATTAGAATATCTTTTTTATTAGGAGGCATGGGAGGCACTGCAGTTAGCGCATTTCTACCAAGAAGGAGAAAGATCTGTATGAGTCGAGTCTTGTGATTGCAAGGAAATGGATGACGGTCAAATGATGATGGTTGTATGTTGAAAGCTGTTTCAGCTGGTACCATTACCATTGTGTTGGATTGTGTTCTGCTACTCAGTCACCAAAATGGTTTTGTGAAGCATGCTGGAATTGATGGTTTTTGTGAAGCATGCTGGAATTGATGGTTTTGTGAAGCATGCTGGAATTGATGCTTTTCAACATTGATTCTAGCATGACCTACTGATTGGTTGATGATTTCCAAAGTGACTCTACTGCTGTCATTTTAACATTGTTTATCTTCTTCTCGATTGCATCACACTTGAAGTCTGGTATCTGTCATAAATTGGGCCGTCCTGCTCAGTTCATCTGGCGGCCCGTATAGCTTCTCTAACATTGTTTATAAATTAAATTTGCATTTTATTTGTCCCCAAGAAATAACAATTTTGATGACTTAACATTTTGAGCTGATACCCCTACTTCAGACTGTAGAGAAGGACTGTTGCTTGTCTATTGCTATTGGAATATGATTCGTTTTGTCCTGATCTTACTTGAAGTACGCTGTTGGAAAAGCTTAAAAAAGTCCTTTAGACCACTGTTACTTTGAATTACTAACTTTTGTTCCCTTTAGAAGGGTTTTAACTTTTCTCTTCTTAATTTCTAACTGGACTTCCAATTGATCAATGATTTCGTCTTTCTCGTCAAATAAAGCATTTTAGACTAGATCTACCTATTGATCATTATGTAATACTTTGTCGATCTGAAACTTTGATTTTCAATTTTTTTCACTGCTTTGAGCTTAGATTGCTGTTTCCCTGTTTGCCTTTGTTGTGTAGTATTTCAGATTTTGCAACTATTGTTCACTTTTGTCGTCACTAATACTTTTCTTAATTTGCGTCGAAAATTTCGGCCAGATCGTAGAAACCGCAAGGAAGGCCAAGGTTGAATGTTCTGTCCGTTTCACATCCGGTACACCCAGAGATTGCGCACGCCCATTGGAGTTTTGAGTCTGAATAGTCACTGGAGGCTATTCAGACTCGAGTCTGAATAGCCGCGGCCTTTCAAGAAAATATCAAACCCAATTGCAAAACATCAAATTATGGCGAAATACAGGGGGGGGGGGGGGGGGGGTAATGCCCCCCCTGAAACTTACGACACCCCCCCCCCCCCCCATTTTTTTTTAGGTTAGGGGGACATCCCCCCTGAAACCCCCCATTACCATTGTTGTTAAAAACACATGACGCCACAGCGAGCAAAAAGCACATCTCTGACGTATTTCCACCATCCATTTTGGTCGTCTTCCAGGGCTTCCCTCGCCAGTTGACTAGCAGTTAGCAGATCTCACCAGAGACAATGTAAACGTTCACTGTCTGATCTCACCGTGGCGGGCCCGCTCTGATGTGTGTGTGTGTGTGAGTGCACGCACTTGTGACTGTGTGTTTGTGTTTGTGTGTGTGTACAACTTTGTGGAGAAGGTAAATTTATGGAACGAGAATTGCTGAGATTGTTAAAAAGATAACACAAATTAATACGACAAAAAACCAAAGACAGCCAGACCTAGTCAAGAGTTACTGGCGAGGAAAATCCATGAGTCTTGGGGGAAGCTCCAAAAGACGACAAAAATAGATGGTAGAATACATCATATAATATTATTGGGCCAATCAGAGGAGTGCTATAGGTGCTCGCTGAGCTTCATTTGTTAAAAACACTTGCAAGTTAATTGGTTCTTCTATTCATCAATTTGTAAAATACTTTGTTGATAGCCTGTCTATCCCTCATAAATAATTTGTAATTTGTGGTGGAAATAAAACTTCAAATTTATTTTGTGTAAAGCAGAGCAGAGATACCAGTCGAATAGCTATCTATAGAGTAGAGAGATAGTCAAGTGAGAAAGCTTCCACAATTCAGGAAGAATTATTATCAAGTAGAAACGATGGCTACTACATCTAGAAATCAAGATCTAAATTCTAGTACTGGCGTTTCAAATAGCATGGGAGCTATTCAGAACACGCAGTTGCAAATAGACTAGCGCCTGCCTTTTATAAAACGAAAACAAAATGGCGCTGGGGTTGGGACGGGGACGCCAGCGAAAAGAAAACTCGAGTTTTTTCACCGCGCTACGACTGAAGTGGGCTATAAGTCAAAGAATGCGAACGAAGTAATAAAACCTTCCAGCTTACTGACACAAAAAGTAATGACAAAAGATAAACATAAGGCCAAATACTCACATACATGGATTAAATTTGCAGGTCTACTCCCGCGGACTTCACAAATAAAGCGCTATCATTAAGTGAAATATTTTACTGCTGCCAACTGCTATTCAGTCAACTCATTCGTTTTGATTAGCTAACAGAGCTGACAGTAAAAAAATTCACCACCCGGTCCCCGCCCACCCCGTCGTCTTTGGGGGAATTAGTTACAGTACTTGGGTGGTTGGAGGCTGTCACTGGTCGATCGGTAAGCCTATTATTATATATAGTACAGGTATAGTACATTTCAAAGAGTGCATACATTTCTTTCGTTTCTTTCCCTTTCAGCCCACAGTTGTTTCTGTCTGGCTGTTTCCTGTACACCGAATGAATGACAAACAACGACAATAGCTTTAGGCTGTGTGTACTAATCATGTCATCACTGAGAACGAGATTTGAGAAAGCAATAAATTGTGTGTGTGCATATATATATATATATATATATATATATATATAAGATAAGATAATACTTTATTATCCCAGAGGGAAATTTTATTTATCTGATTAATAGAAACATTAAAAATTGGTGCAGGGACCAAGAGAGAATTAAAGCTCCTGTTTAACAGGTTTTCTCAGCACATTTATTGCTATAGATGAAGTTAAGTAAGGATGAGAGACTAAACTAATACAGATCAAACATTTTACTGTGTACGTACAACGCTAACTAAAGAGAGATAGGATCAGGAGAGAATGGGTTAGTTCGCTACCGTCTAAATTGTACAAGTAGAATGCCAGGTTACATGATGATACATTACACAAAGCTGAACCAAAGTCCAGCTAGTAATACAAAACAGAAACAAATATTATTATATCTTACAAACTAGTGTTATAATTTTATACATCAATAATTACTAAACAAGACATGAGCCCATTCAACAAAAGGATATATTATTATTGTGTGCCATAACTTTTTTTAAATCACCGAAAACATTACTGTATGTGTGCATGAACTGTCACTAGAGCTGAAAACTCATCGAAATGGATTTTTTCTTTTTTGGTTATCAATTGCAGTGCACAGAAATGGATAAGATTTAAAGAAACAGCATCGATTTTCAAATGATTTATTAAAGCATACAAAATAAAATGAAAGAAATAAAGAGACAAAATTAATAGCCCTCAAACACATATACACATGTAAAAAAAAAAAAGCTTCCTGTCCCTCTTATTTCATTACACATCTATGTATCACACATAAAGATTCAAAGTGTTCACTATAACATTGTAGTCAGTACACTGTACTGTGCACATTCTATCACAGTTTCCTGGCATGCCGATTCGCAACTTGAGGATGAATCCCACCCTGCTTGCTGTAACAATTACATGTAATTATTCAACACAAAAAAAGACTTTTCAAACACAGATCACATAGCAGAAGTATTTCCTTCGACACTAGGCCATAGGACAGCTGAAGGTTATTTAACAGAAGACAGCATTAAAACCTTATTTTACCGCCTGCCCTGCTTTACCACCATTAACTTCAAGCTCATCCCAGGGTAGGTAGGTGGAACATGGTGTGTATACTATATATGTATATATATATATATGTATATTATATATTATGTGAGTATGTATGTACAGAGAGAGAGAGATGGGGGGGGGGAGGAAGAAATGCTTTGTACAGCAGGTGACTGTCTCGGACAGAAGGCTGTCTTTGATAGGTGGCCATTAAGAGGTTCGGTGGTGGTGGTGGTATAGGAGGAGGAGGAGGAGAATGCACACATAATATTTTGAACAGATGCACATTTATATTACGGACAAAGAAGCTGACAGACAAAGAGACAAACATACTTGTATTTGCTGCTGGTTTTCTATTTGTAGGCCTCCGCTGAGAATTTTGGAAGATGGAAGGAAATGCATCATCTGTAAGGCGAGGTACATCTCTCTTCATCATTAGAACGCTTCCATTTTTTCTCTTTGCACAGTCATACCATATGACGAAATCATCACAAAAATGTTTCTCACACACAACAGTTTGATGCGACGGAGACCAGTCTTTTCTGGCAATCATTTTCAACCACAGATCTTTCCTTGTTTGGTCATTTGGAAATTTGAACACTGACACCTTTTCGTCTTTGGTGTAATTTCCTTTGCAACCAGGCACACAGCACTTATTTGGCATTTTGCGAACACCGGGCCACTTAATTGTGGAAATAAAGCCAAGTTAAGCTTACAAGTCTATGCTTTCAACATCTGTAGACTAGATAATGTCAATAGGGTATCCTATCTATAGGCCTATTATATTTTATTAAAATTAAGCAGATTTTGAACTTCTATTTTAATTCCACGTTCACAAGACTGGGAGGGATGACATGAGTCGAATTAGCCTAAATACAGTCTCAAAATTGGGCAAGACGGCAACACAAATTACCAAGGAGAAGTATAATGTGGTTGTCTTAAACAGGTGGATGTCCTGGACAATGTCATTTAGGAAAAAAAACACGGGGGGCTGTCTTACACAGTGCCATTAGAATGTAAAAATGACCTGGGGGGGAGATATGTCTGTTGACCTTGGTACAGGTGATTGTCTTGAACATTTGTAAAATCAAGTTCGACTACGCAAATTTCCATTTTCGGACGTAGGCCTTGATCCAGTTGTTTTGTTGTGGGTTGTTTTTTGTTTTTTTGTGTTTTTTTGGGGGGGGTCTCTAGGTCTGTGGCTCGGTTTGGCTATGCAGCTGGTGTACAAAATAACTTCATCGAAGCATAAACCATCACTCCAAACGTAACATATATATGATATATCAAATTGAAGGAAATTGAATGAGGAATACATCCCAATATAAAACAAGGATTAATTTGGAACTTGATTAAGTATGCATTAGAAGTGTTAGAAACGGCGATGGTGATGAGAAAAATATATTTTGACGGAAAAAAAATTACATTCACCAAACATGTGAAAGCAAATCAGCATAGATCTAGATCTAGAATCTAGCTATCTCATCACATATACAAGCCATAAGAGCATAATCCATAAATTTCTGAATGCGCAGCTTTTTATTTGAAAGCGATATTCCTATTTTTGTTTGAGTTATGAAATTTATACCGAGTCCGGTTACATTGTTTTGTTGATACAAGACCGCAAGAACTAATTCATTTTGTTTTTCCCCAAACAACCCACGCTTTAAAAGTGAAAGTGAAACTAGAGGTTTTCGTTTCCTAAATCCGTTCCGAGTTTTTTAATAGCAACAGAAAGTCCTGAGAAAGTAGGCTAATTATAAATGACGGATTGTGTTAAAACGAAACAATACTGAAGCACCCTATCACAGCCGATATAATATACATACATGTATATCGGTGATACGTCCGCAAGGGGTGTGGACTCTCGCCGATATGAGTTAAGCATTAACTCAGGTGCATTAGTCAGTATTGCATAAAGATGAAGAACACTCGATCCCTCAAAAAATTAGGTTGATTGGCCCAAAGACCCAAAGACAACCCAGTTGAGTATCTCAGTATCAGTATCATTGAATTAAAAAACATGCGGTGTAATTTAACCTTCTTGGGGATACATAGTACATGTAATGTAATGGCCATTGCGTAAGTAGGCCTACATGTGTGTATATATAGTGTGTGTAGTGTGCTGAGTGCACAGATGTAGGCCGTCTCACGGCTGTAGTGTGTTGTTACATTGGACTGACCTCGAGACGAGGTCGGCGCTGGCTCACTCAGCCAGCCCGTGTGATGTCACGGCTTTGACTTTGAGAGTCCCGGGATGATGGTGTCTTCTGCATTCGTTCTTCTCTAGTATAGCCTTCACACTGACGACACAGACACACACTTCTCATAGCTTACATACTAATACACATGGGTGATAGAACCAGGCGCTCGGCGTGTGCATAATGAGTATGCAACAATAATACTGTATTATAAACGCCTTGCCATTGCCAATGACTTGTCAACTTGTGACTTGTGACACGCCTCTTGGTCTTGGCTGTTCAGTGTTCAGCCGTGCAATGTGACGTCACAAATCCCAAATCCCGTGTCTAAAATCAAAACGTGTAGACAGACGGCAGTCAAAGCAGTCTACTCCTAGTAATAATCTCGCCGGTCGCCGACTCGCCGGCACTCGCACCGACGGTTGTGGTCAACTACTTATAACTACCACTACCAACTGCAGATAACATAGATATCTATACATACAATGTGTACCTCGGTTCTGACTTCTAATTTTTATTCTAATTTCTAAGTTAGGTAAACAAGACAGTGATGTAGAGATGTAGTCAACAGAGAGGGGGGGGAGGCGTTTGACGTTTGTGAGAGTAGAGTGTTGTGTGTGTGTGTGTGTGTGTGTGTGTGTGTGTGTGTGTGTGTGTGTGTGTGTGTGTGTGTGTGTGTGCGTGCGCGCGCGCGTGTGTGTGTGTGTGTGTGTGTGTGTGTGTATGTGTCAGGGAGAGCGAGAGAGTGACATTGAGAGAAAGAGAGAGAGAGATTATCCGAGATTTCTCACCTGTGATGATGTCCTCAGCATGTAGGCCTAGTGCTTCCACTGTTGACAGCTCAGTATGACGACGAACTTTGCACGACTTGGGATGAGGGACGGACGATTCTGAAACATCGTCGTAGAAGATTGAAGGCGGGACGGCGGGAACCAAATGCCTTCCTGATCTGATCATGGGAACCCCGTCCGCTGGCCAGTGCAGGGCACACATGCCCATGTTCCCCGTGACTCTTCCATCTAGATCCAGCGACTGTCCATTGGGTAGACAGGCCACCCACGCGCGACATTTTTCTTTATCTTTCGGAAACCCATAGATCGGGATTTTCTCAGTGGTCTGATGTGTCAAGTATCCTGTTTTACAACCCCAAACAGAGCATTTTCGACCCATTTTTTCTTGAAAATCTTTTGTCCAGCTTTTAAGACTTATATTAACGCATAATATTAATAATTAATAGTAATATTATATAATAATGATGTTGACGATATGGTTTTATTTTACTTTCCCTCCCGTCTCACACTTACTACCACTACAACAAGTTGTCCATTTTCTACTATATTGATTATAATTGATGCGCTGATAATAGGGAGCAAAATATTAATATTAATATCATTGCACAAAATCACCACTATACGTCACAGTTCAAGGGCAAATGTATTGTCGCTAGACTGAAAATAAAATCAGTTGGTCGATTAACCTAAAAATATGCATGTTCCACGCACAACCCACTTGAACGTAAAAATCCAGAGAAGAAGACACTTGTAGTATTCTGTAATAACACCATGCAGATCCTTACGATAGCTATCAATTTAAAACACACTAAATCTAATACTGTTACTTATATACAAAGTGTAGGCGGCCTATTTGAGATCCTTTCCTGAAAATAACTGAAACTCACGTTGAATTCATTAATTAAACATACTAAATACACAGAAGACTGCAGTTCTTTCACCACGACAATGAAAGCTGAACACGTTTAGTTAGTAGACTATCCTGTATAACTGTTGAACCGCCTGCAGTCTCAGCACGGGCCCGTTGATGTATGACAGGCAGTAACAGTTTATGTGCTGTGCAAGCTCGGCCCACTACATTGCTGACCCAGTTTAGCTAGCCTATAGGAACTGCTGTGTCGTATCGACGTACGTGTTGTTACTGTGTTAGCTCTATGCCTCGGCGGACCGAAGTGATGCGATACGACGACACGCGTAGGCAAACAGTACGTGCCATACACTGCCGCACAGTTAAGTACATTGTACATGTGCACGACACGTACAGTACAGGGCTGATCGGCCAGTGGCTGCCAGTGCCAATGCCTGGTGTAGCCTACTATGTACATGTACTAATATAACAATACAGTACCGGTATAATAGTAGGCGTTGGCTGGTGCAGATTATGGAGATGGGCGGTTGTGAGGGCGGGGGTGTCTTTAATACATGTGTTGTGAGCTAGTTAGTATACGGTTAGTATAAGAACGTATAGGTTGTGAGGCGGTTAGGGGGGGGGTATGTGTTGTGGGTGTTGTCTGTGT
>NW_004798137.1:108757-110418 GCF_000002075.1 Aplysia californica | reverse complement strand
GAGAGAGAGAGAGAGAGAGAGAGAGAGAGAGTTTTGTGTGTGTGTGTGTGTGTGTGTGTGTGTGTGTGCGTGCGCGCGCGTGGATGTATGTGTGCGCGTGCATGCGCGCGCGCGTGTGTGTGGGACAGGCAGGCAGGCAGACAGAGACAGACAGATCAACCACATCGTTTGGAGTACATTGTGCTAGTCTAGTAATGTCAATCTATGAAGAAGCAATTTTGAAGGAAACCATAACTGCTTTGACCTTAGACCTGCATTTTAACGTAGATTGTACACTCTGACGTCATTCCGGTTCACTGATGCTGTACATTGTAAACGTTTTGCCTCAGACTCAGTCTTGAGTCAAGTGAAGGGCAAGGGGTGGGAGGGGGGGGGGGGATTTAAAGTGGCAGGTATACACAGAGCTGTTAAAGTACTTTTAAAAAGGTACTTAAGTACAATCTAAAATATGTACTAAGTACAGTAAAAGTACTTTCCTGTAAAATGTTCTTGAGTACAAGTACTTTTTAAAAAAGTACTTTTGAGTGCATTTTGAGTACTTTCTGCTAATATGCTAAAACAATTCAGCGCTAAAGCAAAACATCATATTGAATAACATATCTAGTATATTTGACAACAAATTAGGCCATTTATTACTAATAATGTAAACAGTATACAAAAGCATTTGAATATACGCATTGAACGTAGGTGAAAATGGTCCGTGAAATTGAAAAAAAACAACCCAGCAAACAAACAGACGCAACTAGTGAGTAAGTGATATTATGAATAGAACTTGTTTGAGCAAGACAATATGATCTAATGTAAGTCAGTCATAGAAGTCGGAAAGTAGGAAAAGTATCCAAATTGGAAAATGTAGAGACAAAGTTGCTCTTAAGAAAATATAGAATCTAAAATTGATGAAAATGGTCAGCAAAAAAAAAGTGCATTGAATTTTTCATTAAAAAATCCTCAAGGAATCAAGGTAGCTTTAAGTACAAACCACAAAAAAAAGGAAAAAAGAAATTTAGTTAACCTAAAAAATTGTTAGATTGATATACACTGAGAACTCATTTTCAGTTTCAATTGATTATAATAGTGGTACGACAGAGTTTGGTCACACTGTGTCGTCCACGGCGCCCACGGCAAACCAAAATAGGCCTACATGTAATTTCCTAGAGTCTAGTAAGAGTAGTGTAACCAAAAATTCTCTACTACAGTAATCTCCGCCTAAGATCCCAGTGCTCTGGAGCAAGGGATATACACATGTATTATATTATATATATATATATATATATACGGGATCTTAGCCGACGAAGCCAAGAAAGAATCTACAGTGACCCATGAACTGACGTGACCCCTGGGTAGGTTTATGACATTATGGCGAGCAAAGAGTGGTCAACCTTGATGACCAATCACAGTAGCATGGTAGCATGAGGCATGCCATAATTTTATATTATACACTCATTAGCATAATAATATTATCGTCTCGAGATCTTTATCTACGTTTATCCAGTTGCCCTTCACCTTCGCCTGTCCAAAAATTGTAACCTTCCATCTCTGATTGAGTCCCCCTGCCTTTGTCGTTACGTACCATTACCCTGTGACCACACCAATTAAAATTCAGGCTGTCTCGCAAATTCGGGAATAGAGAAAAACGGCCTTCAACTTCAATGATTCAATGG
>NW_004798137.1:91257-106257 GCF_000002075.1 Aplysia californica | reverse complement strand
ATTCTGCCTCTGGTCTGGGGGAAGGAACACCGCATGGAAAGCCCGCCTACAGACAACCTTCAGTAAAACCCACCACACACCCACCACCATCATGCACATGTACACACACAAACTTATACACACACTAACTAAACATGATCAGTGGGCAACTTTTGAACGTATGACGAGCTGAGTTGTGGATGGAGAGACAGTGTGAGTGACAGAGCGGGTGAAAGGAAGAATTAACGAGTGTATCCACAGGCGACAGCAACTACAAGACGACGACACCGACCCCCCTGGCCTGGTCCACAGCTCACGAACGAAAATAATGCAGCTTAGGCAGTGTTTTGCCTATATTATTGTCCATGGTTCGCAGGGTGCAAGGGAATGAGTGAGATTTTCTTTGTGTATGCCTGGAGGGAGGGGGTGGGGTGTGAAAGCCATGCGGACGGGGATGAGCCGCGGGAGAGAACACGGGAATTGAATGAATGAGTGAAACTGAAAAAGATGAACGGCTCGTGAGCCCTGGAGTGAATGGATCCTGTGTTTCTATTTGTGTATACTTTGAACTGTTACTGAATGAAGGCTGAAATAAAGCCCGAAAAACAAACGCACACACACTCACTCTCCACTTACACACTTACTATCACACACAGACACACTCACACACGCACATACATACACACACACACACAGGAGCAAATTTTTGGGTCTATATTTATTTCAATTTTCAAGAGCTAGTCTAGATATTTTTAGATGAGTGTAAAAACGTGAAAAAGAAATGTTTCACAACAGAATGAAATCAAAATTAGAACAGCCCATGATAAACAACAAACATTAACAAATAAGGGCGTGTGTCCACCTGTCCGAAGAAGATTGGCTGTTTTAACCCTAAATGTGAGTAATTTTTTTTTTTTTAAGGAGAGGATATTACATGTAAATTATGGAATCACACACCTTAAGGGGCCTGCCAGTGTCGGTACATTATTGGTCATGGCAGTGACCACCGCAGATGCCAGTTCTAAAATAGTTCTATGTGTCGTTATCAATAACCCTCCGTAGATCTAGATCTAGATCTAGACAGCACACGAGTGAACATAACACATTACGTTTAAGAGCAGCACCCTCCATAGGCAACTCGTCATATCTGTAGCGAAAAACTGTTTGGAATTGTAGCATTCTTTATATAAATATTTACTGCGGACATTTTTTGGACCGCTTGAACCATATTGTATACGAACAATCTTTGGTAGGCCTATACTATAATTATAGATCTATATAATATCCGAAATTTGCGGGAAAGGATGTGATTTCAGAGTGTTCGGAGAAATAGTGCCCAGCTTTATTTTCCCGAACGTTCGGAGAAATAGTGCCCAGCTTTATTTTCCCGAACGTTCGGAGAAATAGTGCCTAGCTTTATTTTCCCGAACGTTCGGAGAAATAGTGCCGGCCATAATAATTGGTTCTGATACTGGATTCTGGATGGTTCTTGTTCACTTCCCGGCTGTCCTGAAATCTTGGATGTCATTCAATGTTGTATTGTTATAACTCGATCACAATAAGATCAATCTGCGGGGCCAGGCACTTTAATCACTAGATTCTAGATTTCTAGATCTATTGGCTTAGACTTAGAAAGTTCTTTTGATGTTATGTTAGGGTCATGGCAAGTTTTGGTCTTTGGCGGATGTTTGCTGTGACATGCGACTAAACGTATGACGCAAACTATTTTTAGGTAAGACGGCCATCCTGTGTGATGTAAGATTAGGATACCCCTCCGATCACATGATTACATGGTGTAAACAAAGCCAACTGCATGGCACCAAAGATCGTGTAGGCCTAGAATCTTCGGCGCTTTTTCGGTAGTTCCCACCCCCATTATTTGATCGAAGTGACTATTTCTCCGAACGTTCGGAGAAATAGTGCCGATCTTTATTTCTCCGAACGGTTTCCGGCTTCCGGTCTCGTGATTTTTTGTCTATTTATTGCGAGAGTTCGGCGCCAACTTTCATTCTGCCTCTGGCCTCTGGTCTGGGAAGGAACACCGCATGGCAAGCCCGCCTACAGACAACCTTCAGTAACACCCACCACCATCATGCACATCATGTACACACACTAACTAAACATGACCAGTGGGCAACTTTTGAACGTATGACGAGCTGAGCTGTGGACGGAGAGACAGTGTGAGTGAAAGAGCGGGTGAAAGGAAGAATGTGCGAGTGTATCCACAGGCGACAGCAACTACAAGACAAGACGACGACACCGACCCCCTGGCCTGGTCCACAACTCACGAAAGAAAGGAATGCAGCTCAGGCAGTGTTTTGCCTATATTATTGTCCATGGTTCGCAGGGTGCAAAGGAAAGAATGATATTTTCTTTGTGTGTGCCTGGAGGGAGGGGGTGGGGTATGAAGAAAGTCATGCGGACAGGGATGAGCCGCGGGAGAGAACACGGGAATTGAGCCTGAATTGAATGAATGAGGGAAACTGAAAGAGACGAACGACTCATGAGCCCTGGAGTGAATGGATCCTGTGTTTCTATTTTTGTATACTTTGAACTGTTACTGAATACAGGCTGAGTACATTGGTCGCAGCAGTGACAAACGCAGATGCCAGTTCTATGTGTCGTTATCAATAACCCTCCGTAGATCTAGATCTAGATCTAGACAGCACACGAGTGAACACAACACATTACGTTTAAGAGCAGCACCCTTCATAGGCAACACGCCATATCTGTGGCGAAAAACTGTTTGGAATTGTAGCATTTCTTTATATAAATATTTACTGCGGACATTTTTTGGACCGCTTGAACCATATTGTATACGAACAATCTTTGGTAAGCTTATACTATAATTATAGATCTATATAATATCCGAAATTTGCGAGAAAGGATGTGATTTCAGAGTGTTCGGAGAAATAGTGCCAAGCTTTATTTTCCCGAACGTTCGGAGAAATAGTGCCGGCCTTATTTGATTGAGCTTGACCTACATCTAGATCTAGATCTATATACGTTTGATTCGCGGCAAGCTAAGATATCAAACCTAACAACTGCAAAACATTAAATTGTGGTAAAATTCAGGGGGGCATGCCCCCCTGAAACCCCCCACCATGTTTTTATTAGGTCAGGCAAGCCCCCCTGAATTTTTGAAACCCCCCTACTCTTGGGGCCAATACCGGCGAATAACAAATGCGGGGTGGGAACTACCGAAAAAGCGCTGAATCTTCTATATACCGGCGATTTTGTAGTTTCGTTCGTTAATTTAAAGATTATATAAAGTCCAAAGCTGAACGCCAGAGACTGAATTGCCAGGTAATCGTTGAGGAGTGAACTAAACGTAAGACTGGAAAGAAACACTAAAGCAAAGCCAGAAAATAAAAATTCAAGCAAAGAATGGTACTTTATTATCGGTAGTTCCCACCCCCCAATTATTATTGGCCGGGTTAGGCCCCAAGACCAAGAGTCAAGAGTGGGGGGGGGGGGGGCCCCCCTGACCTAAAAAAAAAAATATGGAAGGGGGGTTCAGGGGGGACATGCCCCCCTGAATTTTACCATAATTGAATGTTTTGCAGAGGTTGCATCCCTGTTCTTTTTGTTGCCTATTTGGTCATCAAGGTCAAGGCTTCCGGATTTTCTCTGGATGTAAACAAATGGATTGTGGACTTTAACGAATGGAACTACAAGATCACCAGCCTACCGACCATGGCGCGATGTTTTTCCAGGAGATGTAGCCTACCGGTCATGTGATATGATGCGATGCTGTGCCGCTGCTTATCTCTTCTGCGTATTACGGCAATTTTCGCGCGCTTTATTGTCTTTGCGTTTACCGTGTTTAAATTTCAAGCATCAGCGTTCTTACTGTTGTGGGCATCAACGATCTTAGCGATCTTCCATCACCAGAGCATGGCTGACGTGCTGCAGTTAGCCACAAGTGTGAAATTTTAGGGTGCGAAACACGTCGATATGGATAATGGGTCAAGCCACTTCCGCAACATGTTGTTCCATGCGGTATCTCCAAAGTTTGTGAAGTGTTGTAGAGAGTCTTTGGGATCTCCACAGGAAATATTTGACACAATTCGACAATCGTCACAGGTGGAAAAGTGAGGGCAATTGACTCAATGGTGTAGTGTAGTAGGTACCAAAAGCGCAAAACATGTCCGTAATTGAAGATTGTGATGATACAGAGGATGTGTTGGAAGGCTGGGGTTACAGTCATAATGTCATTTTCAGTTTCTGTATCTGTTACTGAGAAGTAAACTATTTGATAAAAATGAAGCTGATTACTTCTATTTTTGACTTCATTTATTACACAATATTGTGTTGAAAAAGAACATGAATTTTGCAGGAGCCCTCCCTGAATTTGATAATTTTTTAAAATGCAGCTCCAATACTCTGCAAAGTGAAAGGAAACTGGAATTCAGCCAATTAGCCAATTTAAAGAAAAATTGCAAGATCTGGTTCACAGAAGGCCTTACGAAAGGCAGAAATTTCTCAGATTTAGATTCGAAGTTGTCTTTAAAAATTGGATTGTTTTTGTTTCAGTTTGACTTGCGAAGTCAAATGATGACGAGTTGTAGTTGTAAAAATAGTAAATGTAAGGATAAGAAGGTTAGAATGGAGTAGGTGTTGCCTCCCATGTTGGGGGGGGGGGGGGTTCCACTTCTCATGCATAGTGAGGATAATATTGACAATGGCTAAGACATGGGTGATTGTGAAAGTGAAACTGGATTAGGAAAATGACAGTACAGATTTTGTCAAGCCTAAAAAGAAAAGAGGAGTGTGAATATTTTGTTAGTAGTGTTGGGTGCAATGACGTAGTAAAGTTTTTTTTTGTTAATGCGTTGCATGCAGAAAGAAGTTACATTAATTCTGGAACTATATATAGACTTGTCAGCTTTCAATCGTTTATGGATGGGATTTTACAAGTGACAATGTATGCTTTTAATGGTAGTGGGGTTGGTTTGTTGTGGGTGAAATTTTTGTTAGTGGCGTCATTTTTACTGCATTGGGTTGCTCAGAAAAGGCCTGTTTTTGGGAGAAACTATTATAACCCATTGGTTGTGGTGTTCTAGATTTGGTGAATTTAGCCTTTTCTGGGAAAGTTAAAAAATGTAAATAAATAAAATTGAGTGCCACAGGTTTCTCTTTTCTTCTTGTTTTCCAGTTGGCAAAAGATTTACTGCACCCCTCTCTGGAGGAAGAGAAGAGAAAATGCAAACTGAAGCGACTAGTGCAGAGCCCCAACAGCTATTTCATGGATGTAAAATGCCCTGGTGAGTTTTTACTATTTTTCACTCTCTGTGCTTTTGTTTTTGTTGAAATTTTGTGGCCTGTTTTCCGATCTCTCAGAATGTGGGTACATTGGGTGGTCGTTCAAAAGCTTTATTCATGTTAACTGTATTTGGAACTTGTTGGTGCAATTGGTGGGTAAGGGCTCCGCTGGTACACAGTATCCAGCCAAGTTTTTCAAGATCTATCCTTTTACATATCCTCGTGAATTGACAACGGAATTGTGGGTTCAGGGTTCCAGACTTGGGCCTTATGTTTTGTCTGTGAGAAAGACACTTTACACGAATTTCCCTCACCTCACAGGTCTCCCTGTTCCGCACAGATGTGCGTATATTACACATTAAACCTGCAGGTTACCCCCTTATAGTTTTGGGGGTGGGTGAGCGTTTCTCTTTAAAATTTCACTTCAGGTTTTTGCATGCTTTAAAATGTAGGTGGTGTGCGTCTGTCAAGCATCGTTTTCCCCTTTTTCCGCACCGAAGCAGAGTCTATGATTTTACTACACAGTCACTTTTGTCCGTGTCAAAGCAATCGGCCTACATTTTTGGCTGCATGCAGTTTCCGTCGACACTGGCTTGCTTCAGCGGAGAAGCTTGTCGACATTGTGGTCGCTCTCTTTTGCCGGTGTCCTTCCTTGTGTTTACCCCTGCCATGAGATTACCCACATCCTTTTTAACGCTACTAGTAAACATGAATTGTCCGCCATTTTTACAAAAAAAATTAACGATACCAAAGTATTAAAAATTAACGGAGAGTCTCTTTCCCTGCTTTCACAAAACTTGCTGGACTCTCACTCACCACCCCATTACTTCGGTGCCCCGTGAGCGTGGATGTTTAGCTCAGAATCGTGTTCATACAACACTCTGGAGTTCACGTTGACCACAAAGTTCACAAAAGCTGTTAACAACAAACGGATCATTTGGCATTTAAAGCATTTTCATTTGATGAAAAGGAAATGATCTGGTAAGCTTGTGAGATTTTCACGAAGGGAAAAAATTGAAATTCTGGAATGTGAATCCTGGGGTGGCTGAAGAATAATCATAGCTGCCACTTTTCCGCTAAATAGCGGAAACTCCGCTTCATCTAGCTTTTCCCGCTACTTTCCTCCTTCCTCCGCTGGACCGTTCTCGGTCGCAAATTGCAATACTTTTTTTACACGCGGAAAACTCCGAACAGGGAGTGGGACGAAAACGCGCCTTGCGCTTGTCAGCCCGTAGCTTCTTACTTCCTTTCTGTGTCTACTTACTTTACTGCCTAGCGCTAGTTTCACCGCTAGAGAAAGAAGCAGACATTGTGCGGCTTCAAAAGTTCATTAGAAAATTGAACAAGCCGGGTGCTGCGCTTTGTGTTTGGTGCTATACCGATCTACAGAAATCTTGTAGTACAGTGGCAAAGGTGTTGCCTCCTTAATCCAATACTGCTCTACATTGTTGCACAAGTCGAAAGAGTGAAAGAAATCTTTTTATGAGACAATAGTTAACAACAAACACTGGGTTTTTAGTCACCAAACTGGGTCAGTCTTGTTGGTCAACTTGGGGAGGGGGGGGGGGTGGTCCTTTTAATTCAGTATAGTTAACAAATAGTACATTTGTCCCTTCCAAAAACATTGATGTTCCAATATGTTGCCTCTGAATCTCACTGGTTTTACTCCAGCCTTAGAACGCACGTACGCCTCTTTGCGTGAATTTCCTCCTTTTTTTTTGAAATTCCTGAGTGGCAGCTATGAATAATAAATCTTTTCTTTGTACGTTACAGTCGGAATTAACCCCTTTTGGTTTTGTGAACTTTATTTTATTTTTGTTTGACCCAACCACCACCACCCTCCCTCCCACTCTAAGTGGACACAACTCTTGGCCAATGTTACTCATCTATTTCTTGTTTTTACAATGAAACCTTACAGTTAATTAAAAATCCAATGAAACCTTACAGTTACAGTTAATGAATACAAAATCGTTCTCATTCAATCAGTCATGGTTACCCTGTGTGACTTAAATATATATAATTATATAGTCGAACCTGTGTAAGACGGCCACCCATTGTCAAGGAGAAAAGTGGCCTCTGTCTGTATGTCTCTCTCTCTCTCTCTCTCTCTCTCTCTCTCTCTCTCTCTCTCCCTCCCTCTCTCTCTCTCTCTCGTACCATAATTTTCTCTTTCAACGACATGTTTCTGTGCTATGTCCTCAGGCTGCTACAAAATCACCACAGTGTTTAGCCATGCCCAGACCGTTGTCCTGTGCGTTGGTTGCTCTACTGTCCTGTGCCAGCCTACTGGTGGCAAAGCCAGATTAACAGAAGGTGGGTGTGTGTGTGTGTGTGTGTGTGTGTGAGTTGATGATGGGGTTTTGTTTTGTTTGTTTGTTAGTTTTTGTCTGTCCATGATCTGATGCAGCAGAAGACAGTTTCAGAAGGGTTCTAATCAGCTGTGGGATCTTGTTTGGTTTGACTTAGTGCTCATAAGTGGTTGGAGGGTGCTACTAATCTAGTACATTCTACTTCTTTTCTTTCTCTCTCTTGTTTTTGTTTCTTCTGCCATGCTCTTTTCCTGCACTATATGACCGTTGTCAGTGTGTTTCTCTTTTCTCAATAAGACCAGACTTAGTGTTCAAATATTTTGTGGTATAAAATAAGTATGGCGATAGAATTATGTCTTCTCTGGTTAGCTAGCCACCGGAATCTTGTCACTGATATCCATTCTAACTTCCTCTCTGTTGTGTCCATAAAGTACAGAACTATGGAAGTCGTGGGCTATATTTTTTAAGGGAGAATCCACAGTCCAGCTATTGTGTCAGCGTGTCCCATTGCTCTCACAACCGTTTATACTGTGGACAGTAAGTGGGTCACACCCCACGTCTGTCTCGCTATACAGAACAGCCTGAACTTGTGGCTGGCTCTGCACGAAAAGACAGATACATACAGACGATTTTCACAATGTTTTGTTTTTAAGAAGTTTACAGTGCACATATGTCAGCTCTGAATCCCACATTTTGTCGTTTTTGTTAGAATATAACCATTAGCACCAAGCCGTGTTCTCTTGTGAGTGGTTGGAGGGTGCCACTGGTGGGTCCAAATTTTTTAGTTTCCCTCTGTTGTTTGTCTGTCTGTCTTGCTTTTAATTTACCCCAGCACTTGGCCATTATTGTGTCAATGTGCTTTTCTTTACAAACAGTCAAACCCTTTTCCTTCGTTGTATTAAGAATAAAGCTGATCTTTATGTTTTTTATTTCTCCCATAATTCTCCCCGTGAGGGACTGACTTGTATTTACCTGTTTGTGTTGTCTGGCTTGTTTTTGTGGGTGGCTGGCGGGCGCTCTTGGGTTATTTGCTCCTACTTCTTTCCTGTTAAACATCCATCATCAGTATCTCGCCTCCTCGTTTTCTATGCATTACTCTCTAGCATCATATAACATTGCTTATATTCGCCACATATATGACCTATTTGTGTTGCAAGGGGTGAGCAGAGTAAGCCTGGTTCTCCGTTTCGACTTCTCTGTTGACACCCACCTCTTGACTCATAACCTTATTCCTTATTCTCTTGTGAGCGCCGCAGTAAAACCTTACTAAAACCTGTTAGAGGGCCATAAGACTCATACGAAAAATGATTTTAAAAGAAAAAATAGGTCTGTCTGGCATTGAATCTCATCTCCTGTGTTTATTTGAAGCTGATGCTCTGTTGCATTGAGTTTTCTTCGCCACCTATTGTCATCTATAATGTCCCACAGTCCAGCTATTGTGTCAGCGTGTCCCGTTGCTCTCACAACCGTTTATACTGTGGACAGTAAGTGGGTCACACCCCACGTCTCTCTCGCTATACAGAACAGCCTGAACTTGTGGCTGGCTCTGCACGAAAAGACTGATACAAACAGCACTTGTGTATTAAGAAGTATCATTGTTATGTTTATAATTTTGTTCGCTGTAATTTCTACTACAATTTTGGGATTATGATTGTTATTTCAGTGAGGTGTACGATCTGGAAGTGCCCAAGATGTTTTGTTTTTGTTATATGTTATTTTTGGGTTGTAAGACTTCTAATCTTTCTCATTTTTTTTTCTTCTTTAACTAGATAGTCTAGTGTAAAGATGTCCCTGTAAAATATGTGGCGTGAATAGTGGCGTGAACAGGCATTTTCCTTTGTTCTTTTACTTTTTAAAATTAAATTTTTAAAAATAATTTTTTAGAGCGTGTCATTTACAAAAGTATACCATCTAGCACACATACAACAGATTTTCAGGTCCCAGTTTTTTTCTTATAGATATTTTCTTTGTACCTGCATATGAAAACAGTAACATTGCAAAATTTTGCATTCTGCTAATTTTACGATGTACTTGCTGGACTAGGTGTTTTTTGTAGAACATTTTCCTGTAAGGTTTAAAAAAAAAAAGTACAGATATTGTCGTCTATAATGTCCCACAGTCCAGCTATTGTGTCAGCGTGTCCCGTTGCTCTCACAACCGTTTATACTGTGGACAGTAAGTGGGTCACACCCCACGTCTGTCTCGCTATACAGAACAGCCTGAACTTGTGGCTGGCTCTGCACGAAAAGACTGATACAACTTGTGTATTTGAGCTCTTTAATTTTAGAAGTATCGTTGTTTTGTTTATAATTTTGCTAGCTGTAATTTGTACAACAATTTGGGGGTTATGATTGTTATTTTAGTGGTGGTCATAATAAGATGTTATTGGCACGTGGGCACACATGGCTTTCTTTGTCTTGTCGTTGTGGGGTGTAGTCTGGAAGTGCCCAAGATGTTTTGCTTTTGTTATATAATTATTTTTTGGGTTGTAAAACTTCTATTATTTTTCTAATTTTTTTTCTTGTATAACTAGATAGTGTAGTGTACAGATGTCCCTGTAGAATATGTGGCGTGAATAGTGCCTCCACAGGCATTTTCCTGTTCTTTTTTTTTGACCTTGTCATTTAGAAGTATACCGTCTAGGGCACACATAGAACAGATTTTCAGGTCCCAAATTTTATTCTAGTAGATATTTTCTTTGTACCTGTATATAAAACAGTAGCGTTGAAAAATGTCATGTTCTGCTGATTTTGCAATATTATACTTGCTAGACTAGGTGTTTTTTGTGGAGCATTTTCCTGTAACCTGGTTTGTTTGTGTGTTTAAAAAAAAATTTAAAATAGTACAGATATTGTCGTCTATAACGTCCCACAGTCCAGCTATTGTGTCAGCGTGTCCCGTTGCTCTCACAACCGTTTATACTGTGGACAGTAAGTGGGTCACACCCCACGTCTGTCTCGCTATACAGAACAGCCTGAACTTGTGGCTGGCTCTGCACGAAAAGACAGATACAACTTTTGTATTTGAGCTCTTTAATTTTAGAAGTATCGTTTTGTTTATAATTTTGCTAGCTGTAATTTGCACTACTATTTGGGGGTTATGATTGTTATTTTAGTGGTGGTCATAATAAGATGTTATGGGCACACATGGCTTTCTTTGTCTTGTCGTGTGGGTGGTTGGCGGGTGCTCTGGTGTGGTTTGCTTCTTCTTTCCTATCAAACGTCTATCGTCCTGATCTCTCCTCCTTCTATTTTGTGTTTGTTCCTCTCTTGTAACACCTCTAATCTTCGGCACTTATATGACCTTATTGTGTTGCAAGTGCCGTAAAACTCTTTACTAAAACTGTCTTGTCGTTGTGGGGTGTAGTCTGGAGGTGCCCAGGGTATTTTGTTTTTTTGGTTATGTAATTGTTATTTTTGGGTTGTAAAACTTCCCGTTGTCTTTCTCATTTTTTCTTCTATAACTGGATAGGCTAGTGTAAAGATGTCCCTGTAGAATGTGGCGTGAATAGTGGCGTGAACAGGCATTTTCCTTTGTTCTTTTACTCTTTTTTTTTTAAATTAAAAAATTTTTTTTAGACCTTGTCATTTAGAAGTCTTGCACACACACACAACAGATTTTCAGGTCCCAATTTTTTTTCCAATAGATATTTTCTTTGTACCTGTATATAAAACTGCATCGTTGCTCAATTTCGCATTCTGCTGATTTTGCAATATACTTGCTAGACTAGGTGGGTTTTTTTTGGGGGGGGAGAACATTTTCCTGTGACCTGGTTTGTTTGTTGTTAAAAAATAGTACAGATATTGTCGTCTATAATGTCCCACAGTCCAGCTATTGTGTCAGCGTGTCCCGTTGCTCTCACAACCGTTTATACTGTGGACAGTAAGTGGGTCACACCCCACGTCTCTCTCGCTATACAGAACAGCCTGAACTTGTGGCTGGCTCTGCACGAAAAGACTGATACAACTTGTGAATCTTGTGTTCCATTATGGTTTCTGTTTATTATTTATTTTTTAAAATTGTTTTAGTCTTATCTAAATCTGTGTTTGTCACTCTCTTGTAATACTTATGCTGCTCTTCTGCGTTTATTTGATCTATTTTTGTGTTGCAGTTGTTGTAAAATACTTTCGAAAACTAAACTAAAACCACCACCTCTTCCCATTACAGAAATGCCTCCCATGTGACTTACGTAGTTTTGTATTTTGATGTCTCCCCAGGCTGCTCTTTCAGGAAGAAGCAGCACTGAAGAACTCCTTATTGACAGCGTATGTGTGAGCCGAGATGCGTGCCTGGGGGGGAGGAGTGAGAGACGAACACACTGACAGACAGACGGTAGCCCGACCGGGAACAAGGAAGGAAACGGACGATGGACAGAAGAGAGAGAGACCACCACCCTGGCTGTTGGAGCCGCAGCACACGCGGAGGGGTTGAGGCTGTTGGGACCCTGTATGCTTTGTGACGCGTTGAAACATTTTTTCCCTGTTGAGGATTGGAGGAAATAAATCCAGTCTTAACTTATATGCTACCACAACAGTTGAGCTTGTTGCTTTTTTTCCCCTTGTTTTTTTTTTCTGTGTGTTGTCTGGGGGGCATGTGGGTAGTTAAAAAAATTATTTTTGTTTATTTATTTATTTCTTAGTGGTCTTCAAAATCCAGCAAAAAGAAGGTACCTGCAGTTCATTTTGTGAAATAGTTCCAAAGTTGATATTTTGCCGATAGGATATATTGCTTTCAATAATATATCATACAAAACTTATCGGCGATGGGCCACAGACGTTGCGGCCCAGTTGGTTAGATGCTGGGGCACCCTGGTGATAAAAATAACATCAAATTTTGGAAATTGCTTTTATCTGAATTACCTAAATGTCGCGGGTAACTCTTCTTCTCGCTGGATTTTGAAAATAAATTAAAAAAAGGTTGATTTACCAAAATAGCATTGTTTTCTTATCACACGGAAGACGGACAGCTCTGTCTTTACTTAACAAGCAATAGCCCTTTTGACATTACAGAAATACTAAGAATAATAATAGATAGTATTTGTATAGCACATATTCCCACTCAACAGCAAGCTCTATGCACTTTACAATCTATATCATGACCACAGCGGGCCTGATAGCATTCTGACACATCTACTTCCTTGGAAGCATACAGTGCAAGCTGCCGTTTTTTTATTGGCGCTAAAACAGTAAAATACAAGATATTTCGCTGTCTACTGCCTATAGCCGGGTATCCATTCCCACCTCGATGAAGTGAGGAAAATTCATGTTTTTCTGTTGAGCCAAAGGCTCGAACCCTCTACTAACCTCCTGACCAGCAACTTCAGGATTAGGAGTCCGGTAGCCTAACTACTAGACTACCAACGCCATTTGTTAATATGGTTTACGGAGAGCGTTCATACCAAGAAATGAACAGCAAACCATGGTTTGATATACGAGTATATCAGTCCCCTGACTACTAGCTACTCTAGAATTACAATTTATAAAGTTCTATCTGCTCAGTACCCGACTCTATTTCTCCGTATCGCTAGGAGAAAATCAACTATAAAATTTCTGCGAACAGTTTCCGCTCTCGAGATTTTTTGGTTATTTGAAAATGGAGTGGCCTTCGTGTGTGAGAGAGAGTGTGTGTGTTGGTAAATTTTTAAAAAGTTCTTGCTTTAGGGGTGCCTAAATGCAAAATTAGGTTACTGCCAAAGTTGAGCAGTCTTGTTTTCTCGCAGTACCTTTTGAATTTGAAGGCATTTTCAAATAAAATACAATCGGGGAACGTTGCCCCAACCACAATTTATTGAAATATCTGAAACAATTAGAATCTAAAAATCTCTAGATCTAGCTCCTGAAATTTAATTTCGATGCAAAAAAATGCTTCTTCCCAGTCCTCGCAGAATGAAAGGTGACGCCGAACTCTCGCAAATAACCAAAATAATCTTGAGAACGGAAACCGTTACTCCCTAACCATGCTGTCGCCTGCTCTCGTCTCCTCTTCCCTCCCATAGTCCCATCCTCTGGGCTCCTGGCTCTTTCTACTGCTAGCTATTCCTTGGTTCCTTCTACATGATGTTTAGTGTAACTTACTTCACACTGTGTATTGTGTACTGGAAGGTTATTTTAAAGAAGTTGGACTTCCGAATTTAATGTCCATCTCCGATAGCTCTAGGACCAAACTTGGGCCTTCTTCGATCTTTGATTAGAAGGCCTGGACAAATTAACATTATTTTATGATGCACTATCATCATACTGCAGACTGACTGCCTTTTACCTAATTCACAGAGGCTTTTTGTCCACGGAACCATTAAAAAAACTACAGTCAAACCTGTGTTAAACGGCCACCCACTGTCAAGGAGGGAAGTGGCCGTCCCAGGCAGGACTGATGAAGTATGAAGAAAAACCGTTCTCCTTGGAGGTCCAAACTGGGGCTGATGTCAGACTTTGGACTGCCTGTAAGGCGAATTCAAAAAGATTTTTTTTTCTTTTGGAAAAGGAAGGGAGAGGGGGTGTAACTAGTGTAAGTTTGTTTAGGGTTTTTTTGTTGCTGTTTTGTCGGTTTGTTTTTTGGTTAGCTTTTCTTTTTTATTTTGTTGCTAATTTTGTGAACGCGTAAAATAAACGAAATATAATGTAGTAAGACGATGAAGACCGAGTGCCAATGCTACTGTATGGTAAAACGAACACACGGGTCGCTACCATTCGAAGAACAAGCGACGCTTCTGTCACAAGTACACGTCAACGTCCATTGTTACTTTAGTGTCCTTCTGAAATTTGAATTGTGAATTATTCAAGCAAGCACTAGTCACAGTTTCACTTTGATTTTGTTCTCACACCCGTGTAGGGTAACTACTAGATCTAGATCTAACTGTTCAGGCTTTCTATTATTAAGCAGACATAAATAAAAGAAAATGGGGCCAAAATTGAAAAAAGTCGGTTTACGGTAGTGTAGACACATCGGCAATTACGAGTGGCAGAAAAGTGTTGAGCCGGTTGATTGATATGATATTTTACAGACATGATTAAAAAATGTCACACGCAACCTCAATTTAGATTTGTCAGCATTTCTCATTCTGTCGGAATACACATGATAAGAATTTCTCTTATCGGAGTCGGAGCCCTCGTTCTCTGCCTACAAATCTACTATCAAGCTGGGGGGGGCTCTTGGGGTCTAAAGGTTACAGTATTGGCCTCTCACTCTCATTCAATGGGTCGCGGGTTCGAATCCTGACTGAAACGGGAATTTTCTTCTCTGAAATTTTCTCCCTTCAACTTTACTGACTCCTTTCCTGCTCTCTGACTCTGAGTGACCATGTTCTGTCGTCTGCCATTGTCTCTCCTTTCTGCCCCATCCCCATCCCTCCCCTTTGCCCCCTCTTCTGGGCTCCTGACTTTCTGCAGTCTTTCTAATGCTACTCCTTGGCTCCTTCTTACAGCTGTCTTTCAGTCACACCCCTGATCTT
>NW_004798137.1:88093-89613 GCF_000002075.1 Aplysia californica | reverse complement strand
TAGGGAGAGAGAGAGAGAGAGAGCTAGAACGCAGCCACTCAGCAGTTTCCTCTGAGTGGTGGAAGCGTAAAGTAAACGTTCCCTGTTCCCGTCATCTCATCAGTCGTTACGTTGTTGTGTCTGCAGACTGACAGTGGCGGCCACGGAGGGAAGAAGAGTATCGTCTTTGTGGAGAAGGTCAGAGTTTGTCTTGTATTTGTGTTGTTGTTGTTGCTGTTGTTGTTGTTGTTGCTGTTGGTTGGTGTTGTTGCACTAGTGATGTTGTTGTTGTTGTTGTACAAGTGATTTTGTTGTTGTTGTTGCTGCTGCTGTTGTTTTACTGGTGATGGTGTTGTTGTTGCTGTTGTTGCACTAGTGATGGTGTTGTTGTTGCTGTTGTTGTTGCTTGGTGTTGTTGTTGCTTGGTGTTGTTGTTGCTTGGTGTTGTTGCACTAGTGATGGTGTTGTTGTTGTTGTTGTTGTACAAGTGATTTTGTTGTTGTTGTTGTTGTTGCTGCTGCTGCTGTTTTACAAGTGATGGTGTTGTTGTTGCTGTTGTTGCTGTTAATTGTTGTTGGTTGGTGCTGCTGCACTAGTGATGGTGTTGTTGTTGTTGCTGTTGTTGTTGGTTGGTGCTGCTGCACTAGTGATGGTGTTGTTGTTGTTGCTGTTGTTGTTGCTTGGTGTTGTTGCACTAGTGATGGTGTTGTGTTGTTGATGTTGAATCTGTTTGGGTTTTTTTTCTTAATGCTGTTTATATTATACTGTTATCGCTGTTGCTATTGTTTTTAGTCCTGCTGCTGCTGCTGATGTATTTTGCCACGAATAAATAAATATATATATATATACTAGGGCTTGCCAAGCTGGTGGACACAATACAATACCCACCAGTGGGCGATTTGGTCATCTTGGTGGGTGGTTATGGGGATCACCGGGAGGGGGAGCAATAAGCAACGACAACACGTTGAAAAGGAAATAAGACAAGGATTAAAATAAAATGGAACACACATTCATGACACAATTTTCACGTGAAATTGGTCATGTTTTAAAAAACAAACAACCCAAAACAACAACCCCAAAACACACCCTCCCCCCAACCCCCCCAAAAAAAAAATAAATAAATAAATAAATAAAATAAAAAATAATTAAAAATAACTAAAATTGAAAAACCCTGGCCTACCTTTTTCGGAACTGAAAATGTGGTGCCATACGTTTTCAGACAGAGGAACGGCCGAAGCTTGCATGGTGGTTATAAATAGCAATAATGAGAACTCGTGTCGCCCTGTTTTTGTTTTCCTCTTAAGTTGTTTCTGAACTTGTTACATTATCGTACATAAATTATTCTCCGTAGTGCTGTACTGTGACTCTAGTCTGCGACTAGTCTGTGATCCAGCTATTGACATGGTGGTAGTATTATGCTATTATAAGGAGTAGGAGTTACTTACATTCACGCATACGCACACACGCGCGCACACACACACACACACACACACACACACACACACACACACACTCACACACACACACACACACACGAAAGC
>NW_004798137.1:81559-83695 GCF_000002075.1 Aplysia californica | reverse complement strand
CATCATCATCATCATCATCATCATCATCATCATCATCATCATCATCATCATCACCGACTAAACAATTCCCCTTTTCCTTTTTGTGTTTTTGTTCTTTTTTCTTGAAACACAACAATTTGCACCTTGTCAATACATTTTTACGTAAACTTACAATTTATATTACCACCAAAATCAGGACACGGGACGAAAAAAAAGATACTCTGTAGGAACACCTCTAATCTTTGGCACTAAAAAGACTGTAAAGTTACCTGCCGGTCCGATGAGTCGGGTCTGTCAGGGGGGCCCCATCCAAGATAAGTGTTGTCTTGTCGTGGTCCTGAGTCCGACTGAATACCTCAGTGAGTCTCTCAGACGATCTCCGCCTGTTTCCCGCGGAACCCTTGACGTCATCCAAGGGCGTGCCGCTCCCTTAATTATCTTGTCCCCACAGTAAAGATAAGAGTCATGTCCCTTGACATGACATAGGATCTATAAGAATTGATGTTGCAAATGCCTTAAAACCGGTAAACTCCCCCCACCCAGGTAAAAGACGTGTGTAACCACCTCCACATGATGGGGGAGCAGAAGATGTTGTACCAGCAAATGACAGATCTCATCGCTTCCGGCGTTCCCATAGAAACCTTTATGAAGGAGTATGGGCCGGGGCAAATTGAGGTGAGGTTTGTTTGTCTGTTTGTTTGTTTGTGCGGTTGTGCATTACAAGTTGTTATTACTTATGTACCAGCAAAATTGACAGATCTTATAGCTTCCAGCGTTCCCATAGAAACCTTTATGAAGGAGTATGGGCCGGGGCAAATTGAGATGAGGTTTGTTTGTTTGTCTGTTTGTCCTGGATTTTATTTATTTATTTATTTAACTATTTATGAATATATAATATATACTATTCATTCATTCATATATTCATTGTTGCATTTATTTATTTATGTATTCATTTACTTGTTTATTTTATTTGTTAATTAATTAATTAATTCATTACTTTATTTATTTTTCATTCATGCAATCGTCGGTGTATTTGTTTATTTATTCACTTATTTATTTCTTTCCTTTAATCTCTCTCAGTTCTCCATGGAGCCGCAGTACGGAATCAAAATGGCGGACGTGACCCACCGGCTGAGGTACCTGGCGAAGTCTGTGTGCAAGAGGTCAGGGTTCGAGCCCAGCTTCATGACTCGGCCACAGAGCGAGTTCGTGAGTAGCGGCTACCACTTCAACCACTCACTCTGGACTCTGGACGGCAGGTGAGGGAGAATGTGTACAGTTATGTGTACAGTTGTCCTTGGTAGTGGGAGTACTGAACACCCCCCCCCCCCCACCTTTCGATCATATTTTCATAAAACTGAGCAAAAATCGTAACGATTCCGATCAATGGACAGCCCTGTAGACTGGTGACTCCCTTCAAGCAACGCCTCCCTCCATCCCCCCCTCCCCCTCCCCCCCTTCCCACCACCACCAGGGCAGTGCTACCGACTGAAGTGTATTAAGGCCATTCCCAAAGGGGGGGGGGGGATTAACATTGTTCTTATGTTCAGTAAAATTGTAAATGGGCTGATTCAACAATGTCATGCTTATAAATGTTCCTGAACTGCAGCAGTTACAGGGAACTGCTGCTTTTTCTTTCCCAACTCTTACCATCGTCATTTTCCCTCTACTTTTTTTGTATGTCACTCTCTTATGAACTGCTATTTCCCTGGGTGCTTTGATAGTCGAAGCAGACTTTGTGCTGTTGAGGCTAGAGAAGTGAGCTGAGGAAGCCTGATTTCCCGTTTGGACTTCTGTTGACACCCACCCCTTGGCGTTCATATATGATCTTATGCAGTTGTAAGCGCCGTAAAAACCCTACTAAAACAAGCGAAATATTGGAAGGAGCCAGTGGTGATAGGTGACCTTTTGCGTTTTGACTGACGATCTTAAAGCAGTATGCATGATGATGCAGCTTTGCCTGGGCGGTAGAGGTTGAGGAAGTAGATTGCACACATACTACAAGTACTTCTCTCCCTTCTGAACCAGGGGGCTCTCGTGGCCTAGAGGTTAAGGTGTTGGCCTCTCATTCAAAAGGTCCCGGGTTCGAATCCGGGTAGCGACCAAAAAATTTTCTTCTCTAAAATTGTCTCCTTTCACCTCCTTTCCTGCTCTCTA
>NW_004798137.1:74500-78477 GCF_000002075.1 Aplysia californica | reverse complement strand
TCTAAGTTAATGGTCAAGCAGTCACAGCTACATACAAGGGTTGTTCAATGAGTCTTGTCCTGGCTAATAAAAAGGAATTGTTGAAGAATATGAAAACTAAGTTGCAGAATGTGATGTTAACCTTCAGTTTTAGTAAGTGTTTTACGGCACTTGCAACACAATAAGGTCATATAAGTGCCGAAGATTAGAGGTGTTACAAGAGAGTAACAAACACAAAAAAGAAGGAGGGGAGATAAAGACGATAGATATTTGATAGGAAAGAAGAAGCAAACCACACAAGAGCACCCGCCAACCACCAACAGTATCTACTGCTCAACAACAACAACAAAAACTACAGCAACAACAACAACAACAACAACAACAACAGACCGATATCAATAAAGAACAAAACTCTCAACTGAGTCGCTTCAAAACACTTCCAATTTACTTCAAGTGGTAAAATGCTGACATCAGCGCCTCGTCTACAAAGCCCACACATCAACAGCACACCACACACGCCAGCCGCAGTGCAAAAGCACCTCGCACAAGTACATACAAACAAACACACACACACACACACACAAATACATCTTCTATCACATCAATAGACTAGACCTCTGAACGAAGCTCAAAAAACACAAAAAGTAATCTCGCACCTCGCACAAATACATACAAACACACACACACACACACAAATACATCTTCTATCACATCAATAGACTAGACCTCTGAACGAAGCTTAAAAAACACAAACAGTAATCTCAAAAAAACGTCAAAAACAGTTTAACGAAATGACTAAATTGACATGAATATTAATTAGAGTGCAAATAAAATTGTGTCAGAATGCGATGGAATCTGGCGCTCGTCAATTTTTGGGCATGGGCAATTATTGACGTCATCTTAAAGCGTATTCATTTGTCTATCTTTCGATGAAAAAAATGTCCATCTATCTTGAATAGAAGTCGAGATATTTGTGATTGAAGGAAGTTGGTGTCGCCCGGTTTCTGAGGTAAAACTAGCAAAAAAATGACCCTAAATTTGGTGACTTCTACGGCTTCAGAGTCCTTGAAAACGGAAAATTTACATTACATATGGGGACATAAACCAACGTTTTTCAGTAAAATAAACATAGGAATTTTTTATTATATGGACATAAAAGGTGTCGAGCCAAAAACAAAAAAATCGACAAAATTTCCAAACTAGAGGGAAAACGCCTGTTTTTTTGTTTTTTAAAAAGATTTCATTATTTTGACGAGCGCCTGGTTTCACCACGATGCCTCACAATTGATTTCATTTGAATGCAAAAAAACAAAACTTGTTTTTTCTTGACAAAAGTGCAAGGGTTTGATGAGAGGACACTTGGCCCATCTGGCATGATGGAAGAGAAGAAGAAGGAAGACGAAAAAAGAATAAAGGACGAGGATGAACGTTTGAAATATTTGTAATTGTAGCTGTTTTTATGCCACAACTTCAGCGAGTGAAGGCCAAGCGCCTGACTGCTACTGCTACACCACCCACGCCAGTTAGCCGAGAGTAAGATGTATCCAGCGCACGTACTGGCACAGTTTACAGCAGGGTTAGCCGTAAGAATCAACAACAGCCGATGATAGAAAGAAAATTTGAAAAACCGCCAACAACTCAGCTGAAACTGAAAGAGAGATAAGGAGAAAATCAACAATGGGCTGATGACAGAAAGAAAAATTAGAAATCAACAAAATACTGATGATAATGATTGAAAGAAAATAAATGAAAATCAACAATGAGCCGGTATAGGCAGAAAACTAAAAATCAACGATGGGCCAATTATAGATTTAGAGACAAAGAGAAAAAGTAAAAACTCCAAGACAAATAAAAAATAAAAAAACTTAACGCTGCACAGTATCAAAGCAAACATTGATGGCATAATTTACGCATGCATTCAATGTCAAACAAATATTTGAATTAATATAAAAAACAATCTTCTAAGATAATGAATTTTGATAAAGATATAACATAAGCAGTTACAAAGACAAAAAAATATAATGTTGCATATCATGGGGAAAAAAAAAAGATGACATTTATCATTTATGCATGGCTTCACGGAAAAAAACCCAAAATAAAATCAAAACAAATAACAATTCAACTTAGGCATATATTACACATATTTTTAAAAACAACAACAACAACAACAACAAAAGAAAGAAACAAACAACAGTTGTGTAAAACAACAGAAAAAACTGATTTGACTAATGCGTGGATTCACAGGCAGAAATACATCAAAGCCTTTCCGACTAGATTATGGAAAGCAATAAAAACCTGTGTCTGTACCATAGAGATACCCAATATTATTAAGAGGTATCTCTATGGTCTGTACACACAGTCGTACATATTATTATACTAATAATACAATATAATTTTCATACGTATATTGATAATAGCGTGTAAATTAGACTGACCGACTGCACATAAATATATATATATGTATATATAATACGGGATAATGCGTACTGTGTGCGAACCATAACAAACGTAGTAATACGTAATAAGAAGCCATAAGTCATAACAAACGTGCCAGTCTGACTGGAGTTTTCACCTGGGATTCTTCTATTGCACCGTTGGCGTCGCTGAAGGTCACCGATTCGTAACACTCCGCCTGCAGTGACGCTCGGAAATGGCCACGTTGTGCCAGGAACAGATTTGTGCACCTGAGAAGCGCAACTTACAACGCACTGAGGGTTGTTTGAGAAAAAGCACCAATAAAATAAAAAGCGAAACAGACAGAAACAAATGTGAGTGAGGCAGCGTGGTGAAATCAGGCGCTCGTCCAAAAGGTTAAAGTGAAGAAACTGGCATTTTTCTGCAGGTTTGTGAATTTTGATAGAATTTTCGTTTTTCGGCTCAACACCGTTCATGCCCATTAAAGAACACATTTCTCAGATTTCTGGGTGAATTTTACAGCAAAACATTGATTAAAAGCACAAAAAATGTAAATTTGTATTTTTCACAGACTCTCAAGCTAAGGAAATAACTCATCTTCGGCGTCCATTTTCTCACCTATTTTACCTTTAAAACCAGGTGACCCCCACCTCCTTCGTTCGCAAATATCTCGACTTCTATTCAAGATAAATGGATATTTTTTTCATCCAAAGCAAGACAAATGAACAAGCTTTAAGATGATACCAACAACTTTATGAGCCCAAAAATTGATGAGCGCCTGATTCCACCGCGTCGTGACACAAATGTGTAATGTGTCCCGTGTGCTCATACAACCGTATGCAGTTAGGGGCGCCACAACACACTTACCCCCAAAAAAATATTTTAAAAAATACAAAAGTAAGCAACAGAGAAAGGGGTGAAAAAGTAAGTGGCTTCCACTGATGGCCTTATGCAATGGGTGACTTTACTGAAGTTGTATTACAATGGGTGATTTTACTGAAATTGAAGTCATCCCTACAATAGATGACTTTACTGAAATTGAATTCATCCTTACAATGGGTGATTTTACAGAAATTGAATTCATCCCTACAATGGGTGATTCTGCATTGACCAGATTCTTTTGTGCAATGGATGAATTTGTGTTGAAACTAGATTCCCTCCTTCAATGGGTGATTAAGCCGTGACTAGATTCTTTCGTGCAATGGATGACATTGTGTTGAAACTGGATTCACTCCTACAATGGGTGATTTTGCCATGACTAGACTCCTTTCTACAATGGGTGATTTTTCCTCGACTAGATTCTTTCCTACAATGGGTGACTTTGTGTTGAAACTTGATTCACTCCTACAACGGGTGATTTTGCCATGACTAGATTCCTTCCTGCAATGGGTGATTTTTCCTCGACTAGATTCCTTCTCACAATGGGTGACTGTGTTGAAACTTGATTCACTCCTACAACGGGTGATTTTGCCTCGACTATATTCCCTCCGGCAACAGGTGACTTTACTGACACAGGTCCTGACTTTTTCCCCAACAGAAAGGCATGCAGAAATGATCCTCCAATGACTCTCCTCCCCCTCCCC
>NW_004798137.1:72460-74400 GCF_000002075.1 Aplysia californica | reverse complement strand
TCCCCCCACCCCTGGTAAAAGTCCATTCTGAGACATTTCTTCATCAACCATAACACAACTAAATGTGCACATGCATTAAAAATTCAAGTGAAAAAATCCTCTGAGACAAAATGCAGAAAATACATAGAAGACAAAATTCACTGATTATTCAGACAAAACTGATCGGACCTAGAACTAGAAATGAGAATGAAATCTTGCCCCTCAGAGACTTTTGATACATCACTTGAAGCAAAAAAAGAAGGATACATTTGTGGAGATGACTTGTAGATCAGGTAAAAATAATGACAGGTCAGTAAGGTGTCAGGAAGCTTGAACTTCTTTTAGCTAAAAGAGTTTTTTATGGCACTTGCAACACAATTAGGTTATAGGAGTGCCGGAGATCAGAGGTGTTACAAGAGCATAACATTCAAACAAAACAAGGAGGAGGAGAGCGCAGGATGATGGATGTCATGATTGGAAAGAAGGAGCAAACCACACCACAGCACCCACCAACCACCCACAAACCAATTTCAAAGTTTCCCCAGAAAACGAAAATGAAAATGAAAAGGCGTGTGGGGAAGTTTTCAAGAAAGTAAAAATGCGCCACGACGCGGTGGAATCAGGCGCTCGTCAGTTTTTAGGCATATGAAGTGATGGGTATCATCTTAAAGCCTGTTCATTTGTCTTACTTTTGATGAAAATAAAATACTCGTCTATCTTGAACAGAAGCTGAGATATTTACGATTGAAGGAGGAAGCGGTTGCCAGATTTCGGAGGTAAAATTAGCGAGAAAAGGGGGCGCTTAAGTTGTGCCTTCCAAAGCTTAAGAGTCCTTGGAAACTGAAAACTTACATTTTTTGTGCTTTTAAGCAACGTTTTTCGGTGAAATCCACACAGCAGTGAGTTTTAAAAAAGAACTTTAAAGATTTTAAGCACAAAAAAACCCAACAAAAATTTAATACAAACTGCCAAACGATCAGAAAAATGCAGGTTTCTCCTATTTCATTATTTTGACTAGTCAGACTAGTGCCTGATTTCTCTACGCTGCTTCACAAATGTGTGATTAAAAAAAATATTTAAAAAAAAAAAAAAAAAAAAAAGACAATGAAAATGTGGGGTGAGAGGTTCACCATAAAGTGATAAATATGCACGTGGCAAAGTTCTCATGAAAGTAAAAAATTGTGACAGGGTTGTCCAGAAAGTTCTTATTAAGAAAGGGGAAATATGAGACCAAGTTTTTCCAGAAAACACAGTCCCTCACTGTCGCAGAGAGAAAATATGAGGCAAGTGAAGATGTGGAGAACATTCCTTAGAAAGTAAAAACGAGTGGTGAAATTTTGCAACAGTAGCAATACATGGTGAAATTTTGCAAAGGTTAAAAATAATCAGTGAAATTTTGCAAAAAGTGAAACTGTTAGTGTGTATTACGGGAGAGACAGAGGAAGAGAGAGAGAGAGAGGGAGAGAGAGAGAGAGAGAGAGACACAGAGAGAGAGAGAGAGAGAGAGAGAGAGAGAGAGTGCGAGAGACAGACAGACAGACAGACAGAGACAGAGAGAGAGAGAGAGACAGACAAGAGACAGAGAGTGCACCTATCATTAAGCGTATCGACGGAGTCTTCAGAAATCAATCACCACATTCAGACTTTCCAAAAACAAAACAAAATTTAAAAAACAACAACCCCAAAATATTTTTAAAAAATTGGGATGACTAAAACACCGAACACAAAGCGCTACACATCGAAATGCAGCTGAAGCGTTTGCTGTGTTTGCACAAAAAAGCCATGCCGTAAAAGTGAAATATAACCCCCCCCCGCACCAACCAACGTCTTGGTCCTGTCAGACATTGCGGCCTGTGACCTCTGCTGTGACCCCAGAGGTTGTACACTAGGTCAAGCAGTTGGAATTTGAAAGGGGAAAGGTGGTGTGTGTGTGTGTGTGTATGTGTGTTTGTGTGTGTGTG
>NW_004798137.1:66869-72049 GCF_000002075.1 Aplysia californica | reverse complement strand
GTGTGTGAGTGTGTGTGTGTGTGTGTGTGTGTGTGTGTGTGTGAGTGTGTGTGAGTGTGTGTGTGTGTGTGTGTGTTTGTGTGAAATTTGTACATTTTTTATAGAAGCCATTTCTTTCAAGTTTGACACGCCTTTCACTATTTTCCTACAAATAAATCGTGCAAACTGGGCCGATAAATTTCACATATATCTATCTAGAATCTATGTCCCAAGCGCAAAAATCCGAGAAGTGACTCATTTTGTCAGCACGTCTCACAAACTGAATGAATTAACAGCGAGTCTAGAGTGAGCAGAAGACAAGGGCTATTCCACGGTAACTGACGCGACAGTAGGACTATACTTTCTTACAATGGTAACACTGTCATTCAATATCAGTTGATCTATTTCACCTCTAAATGATCAGAACTTTCGAAAGACATAATATAAGGAATCATATTTAATACAGTCATTTGAAGAAAAAAAAAATACTTTATACAAATTCTGTAACGTGTTTAGTTTCGGTAACTGACGAGACAGATAAGGTATTTTTTTCCTGCCCCGTCAGTCACCGCGGAATTGCCCTAAGTGGAGTTCAGCAGATTTCTAATGAGCGTCCGACCCTGAGACGTGGGATGAGATGGAAGGACCCTCAGTCTTATCCCTTTGAGCCCTGACCGCCTGAGGCTACAGTGCCCCTCTGCCTCAGCTCCTGAGCGATAATATATATATTACTAATATTCATGTGATCGTCAGTAATCACATTCCATATATCCCACTCAGGGTAGTCCTTGTCATAACCAGCATCTAATTCAGAAACATCTTAAAAACAATCAATAACACCCTGTGTAGTAAACACTGGTTTCCATGTGTGTTTTGTACCAAGACGCGCTGGGTTGGAGATAGGTCTCGCTCACCGATGTACCAGTGGCAAGGCATACGAACAGTTTTACTCTCTACCGGTGTACCAGTGGCTAAGGCTCAAAGGGTTAACTGACAGGGTTAACGCCAAACTTTTGACTTTCACACCCACGTAAAACAAACAAACACGAACGCAGACAGCAGATTTTCCAGGTCCCGAAATCTTTCCAGTACGTGTATTTCGACTTCTCAGTCTAAAAATCCGTCATCCGTCACTTTTCAAAACGGCTTATGGCGGAGACTTACACTAAGAAGTCCATTTGATTTGTATATAAAACTCTTACAAAATGAGATTCGTACACGATGAAAAGATTTCGGAGTTCAGCCAATTTCGCTGGGCGCGTGCTGGACAGTATAGTTTCTGCACTCACATCAATACAATACAATATTTCCTCCATTGTTGCGGGGGGGGGGGGGTTAAGTTTTAGAAAATCCCTCGATAAGGGAAAAATCCGCGAGCTAGTCATAATATAACAAAATTTATACCATATTTTACACCTTTAAGAACCCTCCCCGCACTTCAATAAACCTCGCCCAAGCTCTTATTCCTGTTATTCAATTGATGTTCACACTTTCTACACTTTCAGGGGAAAAAGACAAACCAACGGTTTTTCTACCAATTTCTGTAGTGTGGGTTGCACATAATTAAAAGACAAGGTAATTTTCTGACGTACTGGGGGAGGTGGGGGGAGGGGGTGAGGGTGGTTTTGAAGGGGGGGGGGGGGGGGTGTCAACAATTGTTCAGAGGGGAACAAAAATCATATTCGGAACTACTACGCCTCTGTTGGCCCAGACACTGGCCGCATGTTGTTTCTCATATATAACGTGAGTGGTTCTCTTTGGGAACCTCATTCTTTTTTTACACACAAAAAAAGGTGCACATTATAGGCCAGTATGTACGGTACGTAGATCACATGTGTCACGACGCGGCGGAATCAGGTGCTCGTCAATTTTCAGACTTACGGAAATATTGGTTTCATCTTATCGCTCGTTTACTTGTCTCGCTTTTGGTGACCCCCCATCTGTCTTGAACAGAAGTCCAGATATTAGCGGCTGAAGGAGGTGGGGTTTGCTTGGTGTCAGTGGTAAAATTAGCGTGCAAATGGCCGCCAAAGTTTGGCGATTTCCTAAGCTTAAGCGTCTTTGGTAACGGCAAATTTACATTTCTTGTGCCTTTCATGAACATTTTCCAGTAAAATCCACGCAGAAATGTATTCTAAAATAGACCTAAACGGTGTGGAGCAACAAAAAAAAACAAAAAAAAGAAAAAAAAAAGAAGAAAAAATTGCAGAAAACTCCCTAAGAGTTGGAGAAATGTCGGTTTCTTCTACTTCGCTATTTTGACGAGCGCCTGACTTCACCACGATGACTCGCATGTACATTTTGACGTCTGCTCAACTAGACACTCATTAATTATGTAGATCGTTCAGTATTTGATATTGTCTAATGCCCTTCCACACACATAAAACGCAAATCACTTTTTTTTTAAACCTGAGAAATTACAAATCAAAACACAGACCAGCTGTTGCTACAAGCCTTTGTCAAAATACATTAAAAAAAAAAAACCCAAAAAAAAACCGACGACAACAAACTCTGGCACAGAAGAAAAAAAAATTAGCATAAAGCAAAACGTCACCATATCGATGGTAGTAGCCGCACACCGTGTGAGTCAGAATTTACCGTAGGTCGACTTCTATTTTTGTCTAAAAAGACCACTTGGGAAACCCTCTTCGCATTATGTCCTAATATGGTGCAAATCTATCGAGCGAAAATGTCAAAAATCCAACGGTGGAGCAAAAATACGTGTAGTCATCCGTTTTTCTGTTACGTTTGACACTCGCACACAGTTTTTCTTGAGAGTTGTAGTTTCTGACTTACATGCACACGGTCTGTGACTATCGCCATCGACAAATGTCTTCACAAATCTCACTATTTTGATTCTTCTGATACAGAGGAGGTGGAGGTTGACGAGGTTGAGGAGGAAGGGGAGGAGGAGTGGAAGGAGGAGGAGAGGGAGAAAATAAAGGAGGAGGAATGGGGAAAAAAGGAGAAGGAAGAGAAAGAGGAGGAGGAAGAAGAGGAGGAAAAGGAAAAAGAAAAGAGGAAGAGGAGGAGAAAAAGGAAGAAGAGAGAAGGAGGAGGAGATGGAGAAAATAGGAGGAAGAAGAGGAGGAGGAATGGAAAAAAAAGGAGGACGAAGAGAAAGAGGAGGAGGAAGCAGAGAAGGTAAAGGAAGAATAGAGAAGGAAGAGGAGGAGGAAGAAGAGGAGAAAAAGGAAGAAGAGAGAAGGAAGAAGAGGAGAAAAAGGGAAAAAAAAAGGAGAGTAGTCACGGTAGCGTAGAGTCGAGGAGAGGACTTCCAGCTACACCTCGTCTGGCTTCAGCTCCCCGTCGTGGCGGACAGATATACTCTCCACCGGCAGCGAGGACTCGCTGGTGAGACCCAGCGATAGGCGGCCCTCCCCCACCACACCACCGCTCTCCTCCTCCACCGTCACGGTAGACGAGGCTTGCGACAACAGCGACAACGCCGACGCTGAAAGACCTGACGTCTCTAAGTTGGACTTGCCGTCACCTATATTGTTGGCGTCGCACGGCAATGGGTGTCCGTCAAAACCCGCGAGAGCCTTGTGGTGGGGGTCAAGGTCGTCGTGGCCTTGGTGGTGGTGGTCGTGGCTAGGAGACAGACCGCTATCCGACAACGATGATTTGTCATCGAAAACGGAAGGAGTAAGCGGAAATGAAGATAACGAAGACGCCCGCGACGACGATGATGACGAAGTGGCAGAAGGGGTGGGGGATAATCGGCAGCCCGCGGTGGGACTCGAACCCTCTCGGGCCGCTCCATCACCGGTCGCGGGTTTCTCTTCCTCTCTTAACCCACCCTGAGAACATAACGACGATGACGGTGATAACGACAGTCTCTTCCTATCCTCGCTATTTTCACTCAACGATGGCGACGACGATGTGGAGTCGACAGTCGCGTCGCCATGGCAACTACCTTGTCCTCCTCCTCTTTCTTCAGACGATAAAGACAAGTGTCTATCCTCCCTAGACCCTGTTCCCTCCTCCCTCGTATGTTTACTCTGCTTATTGTCGTGAGAAAGCCTCCGCGCCGACGACGGTTGCTGATGCTGATGCTGCGAAGTCGCAGTCGCATTATCTCCCTTCCCTGCCGAAGACGATGAGGACTGCGCTCGACGACACGAAGAAGAGGAGGAGGAGGATGATGACGATGCGGGATGTTTCGCCTCGTCTTTCAAACCGTCGGCGAGTGGCGCTGAGACTTGTGGCACGCCTCCCGACAGCCCATGACAGTATGACTGCGGCTGTGGCTGATGCTGATGATGATGATGTTGCGGCTGCTGCTGCGTCGCGTCTCTGCTCTTGCCGTGGTGCTGGTACGAGAGCAGGAAGTCCCTCAGCTGGCCCGACGAGCGGGTGACCGACTCGACGCAGAGCGACACGCGGTCGCGGTGCCGTTTGGCGCTGGAAGAGTAGACCAAGTCTCGCACCGCTTTGCAGATCTGTACCGTGGCGGAGGCTATGCTCATCGACAGACCTTCACAATGGACAAAAGAGACACAAGTGAAAACCTTTCCTTCCAAATGATGATAATAATAATAATTTTAATATTCATAATAAAATTATTGATAAAAACATAATTAATAATAATATTAAAAATACTGCTACTACTACTACTACTACTGCTAGTAGTAATAATAATAATAAAATAATAATATTAAAAATACTAAAAATATTAATTTAAAAATAAAATTAATAAATAATAATAATAATAATAATCATATCAATAAAACAAAGATTACTTCTAAGGCACCCACTCTCCGATGGCTCTAGGTGTTTCACAAGGAAATAAGATTTCAATCAACGTTTCAGGCATACTGCAGGCTTGCCAACTTTTGAGATACTGAATTCTGGAATTTTGATTGCTCCTGAGCGCCACGGACACACACTTCTGTGATAGGCTACTAAAAAAACCCCCACCCATACCACAAAAACAACTCAAACAAACCAGTGGAGAAACAGAGAGAGAGAGAGGAGAATGTAACAGTACAGCTACTACTACACATATTCCTTCGTCCTCAGCATTTCTATGCCTTTTCTAAGAAAAAATAATAATTTTTTTGGGGTTGGGTGGGGGGTGGGGGGTGACATCGCGCGACGATGGCAATTCTGGAATTTCCTGAAAAATTCAGGAAGGTTGGCAAGCCTGATACTGGCTCATTCAACGTACAACAAAATTCTCATAATTACATATAAAG
>NW_004798137.1:54524-65055 GCF_000002075.1 Aplysia californica | reverse complement strand
GTTGTTGCGTTGTGCTGGTGATCTGTGATGGATGAGGTGGTGGAGACGATTTGGGGGAGGGGGAGGGGTCAATGGTGTTGGTAGGGAGGGGGGATGGGGTGTGTGTGTATGCTGTATCATGATGGTGAGGGAGGAGGAGGTGGAGGTGATTTTGGGAAGAGGTTGGGGAGGGGAGGGTGTCAATGGTGATGGGTGTTGGTGGTTGGGTGGGGTGTTGTGGTGGTGGTGAGGAAGGAGGTCGCGGAGGTCATTTCTAGGGAGGGGGTGGTGGTAGAAAGAAGTGGGGGGAGGGTGATGGTGGTTTGTGTGGGCCATTTCTTGTGTGTTTTTACGTGGAGAAAAGCACATCGACATAACAACAGGGAGGACAAAAGTAAGGCAGACTGACAGATAAACCGAAACAACAAACAGACGGAAAGAAAAGAAAGAAAACAAATGTAAAAATTAAAGAAACAAAACAAATGCATAAAAAATACACAACCACACACACACACACACTCACCAGCAGGTGCGGCTGAAGGTCGTTCATGCGTGACCTCTTGAGCCGCGTGCAGCAGAACCGAAGGTCAAGGTCGGCCGCCGTCAGCTGATGAACGGCCGTCACCGGCCCCGCCACGGCCGGCTGGGCCCCATCAAAAGTCAAGGCCATGAGGTAGGCGATGTGGGCGGAGAGTTCTGAGAGGCTGATCACCGACTGCGACATCTCCTGTACGCGCGAGCACAGGTGGCGCCACTGGATTTGCTGGCTGTGTACCTGGCCACAAATGACAGACAGACGGTTATCCTCACTGAGTTACACACAGACAAACACACACACACAGACAAACACACACAGACAGACAGACACACACACACACACTCACCCACCAACACACTCACCCACACACACCCACCAACACACACACACACACTCACCCACCCACACACACACACTCACCCACCCACCCACATACAAACACACACAAAGAGACACACACACACACACATACACCACACCCACTCCCACTCACCCACATACACACACACACCCACAGACACTCTCACCCACACACACATCCACACCTACACACAAACATTCACCCACACACACACACACACACACAAACACCCCCCCCCCACACACACACACATTTCCACACACACAAAAACACACACACACACACACACACACACACTCACCCACACACACACACAGCAACAACAAAACACCACCAACCTGCGAGGCCACATCCCGCGTCAGCAACAGGACTTTGTTCAGCTGAGCGATGACCTTGTCTCGGAACTGGACGTACGCCTCCGCCGTCGTCTGAAGGTCACCCGGCCGGCTGAACACGGGCTTCGGGGAGCAGGAGAGGAGAAGGAGTTCGGCGACCGCCTGGATGCGCGTCCGAGACTCGTCCAGAGCCAGAACCACTCCGCGTCCATTGTCGCTGGTCATTTCAATCAGCGGTCAGACGAGAATCCCGCAGGCTCCTGCCAGACCGGGGGGGGACCAAACGAAAAGAGGCTGGGCCCTGTTTTTAACTCCTTGGTAAAAAAAACGTTCTTGGAATCGACATAACGGCCTTGAACATCTTGCTTTCACTGGGGAAAAATAAAACAAGGTGAAAGAAGCTGAGGTAGACTGGTTATTTTTTTGTTCGCATGTTCGTTTGTACGAGTAAAGAGAAGCATATTGACACAATAACGGTCATTTAGTGCAGGGAAGGAGCAAGATAGAAAGACAGAAACAACAGAGGGAAAGTAAAGAAGTAGGACCTACCAGTGACACCATCCAACCACCCATACAGACAGAAACAACAGAGGGAAAGTAAAGAAGTAGGACCTACCCACCAGTGGTACCCTTCAACCACCCACACAGATACAAACAATAGAGGGAAAGGAAAGAAGTAGGACCTAACAGAGGCGCACTCCAACAACACGCAAGTATTATATCTATTTGATATTTGCTACTTGAATCACACGGCAAAAAAACTGCATATTTATTAAATACTTTTTTAAATTGCCTCTTTTTACAAAAGATCACAACAAGAATATTTTACATGGGCCACGGGAGGCCCACCAGTAGTGTGCTGACATTGAGATCACTGATTATCTCTTCGACGGCTGCTACTCTTGAATCACACAGCAGAAATCTGCATTACTACTTTTTTTATTCTCTATTTACAAATGGCCACAACAGTAGTTTCTTAAGGGTTACGAGAGCCCCAACAGATGCGCGGCTACATCACATATTATCTAGTCTCTTTGTTTGTTTGAGTGTAAAGAGAAGCACATCGAAACGATAAAAATCATTTAGTGCTGGGAAAAGAAGCTAAAGAGACACGTTTTGAGCCCATGTATGAATCTTCCACAATCTGAAAATACATTTTATAAAATGTAAAATATTCCCATCCATATTTAAAAGTAGCTCTATCTTAGACTATGAATGTTATGGTGTCAGATTCTAAACTAGTGTGTATACACGCACAAATCTAAGTCACTTTTTATCCTAAATTATTTCATTTTTACAACCATAATTGGCGCAAAATTATACTACTGTCTTAATTGTTAGCTTGTGTCGTTGGGTTCCTTAGCCTATTAATAATAATAAAGCGTTATTTCACTCATTGCCCCTCTCCCTTTTCCTGTCAAGTATTTATTGCTTTCCTTTCTCTGACCGAAATCACTGCCCATATTCAGGTGGTAACTCATCATTGTGTTGTAAACGCACCAATTAAAATTCGAAGAATGAAAGGCTGGCTCAACATTACACAAAGGCGATCGGACAGTCCCAGAGAAAGGCGCAAAATCTGCCAAGCAAATTCAGATGCCCACCTGATAGATGGTCAGGGAAACAAAAGCACCAATGAAATCAAAGTTCGATGGGATCCCATCTCTTGTGACCTTTGTGGCTCTGCCTACCGAATCAAACTTTGTAGTAGTTCGATGTTCGGAGAAATCTTGGGTGTGATCCTTTCATTGTAAGGCCCCTGCGCCAGAGGTGAACATTGTACCACTCGTCGAGAAATTTAGAACGGAGTGTAGATGATCTGTGAAGTTTTCTTTGTTTCGTAAAACATTATCTAAAACAGAACTTCAGACTCGAGAGTGGGATCTTAGGGGTGACTTTTGTGTAGTAAAAGTTATTGTTTTTTCGGGGTTGCTTCTTTTTTTTCCTTTTAAACAACGGAATCTTAAGTGAACTGGGATCATAAATGTTGGGATCTCAGGAGGAGACTACTAACTATGATATTAAACTGGGCACAGTATTAGAGGAGACTCAAACTCTGTCCACCCCTCCCCCCCCCTTCCTTCCTTCAACTTTCTTTTTAACAAAGAAGTTATTCACTGTAGTTGTTAAGTAGGTATTGAATTTGTTAAAAATATGGAGCCGCTATAACATATATATTCATTTAGACATCAGTAATGGTAATGAGATAAATGGGTTTTAAAACATAAAATAAGTCTTCTGACTTGCCTAATCTCAAGGACCTCAGAATAAAACCCTCTTTCCAATCTAGATCTCAGGGATAGAGTCGGGCAGCGACCAGCGCAGGTTGACCATGGTTCCGCTGCGAGAGAGGGTTCCTGTCAGGCGTGCGTTGCCGCCCGCATAGCAGCCTCCATTACTGTATAACCTCCCTGTTGCAGATACGCTCTGCCTATTTCATGATAAAAATTGACCTTGGACCTTGATCTAGAAATGGGTAACATCTTGTTGCAAAGGATTTCTTTATTTTTGTTCTTTAATTGTAAAAAAATTGGGATGGAAATTTGTTTTCATCTAAAAAAAACAACAAGACTTCATTCTGTAGTTTGAGCACAGCAAGATTGGTATACATTAGTGGGAAGGACTTCGGTACTGAGCAAACACCCCAACAAACAAAATAAACCCTACCCCTATCCCAAACCCTAGCCTCTATTCTTCACCCTTTATTTCATAGTGGTTGCTCCAAACGAAATTACCCCCCATTAGAATCATTACTAGATCTAGATTCTAGACCTAGGACTGTTCATTTTTAAAAGTAAATTAAAGTTCCAGTCGGTATCACTCACTCTAAGTAGGAGTTCATTCAATTGCCAATTCGATATTTTAAAATTTTATATCCATGCACATTTTGAAGACACAGAGAGACAATAACCAGATCAAATCATCATAGTCATAGAATCTAGATCTAGATTTAGTTAATAGCAGTAGTAGTGTCCTCAGCCTCAGGCTCTCATGTCATGTAATTTATATATATATGATGGTTTACCTTGCCTCTTTGCTGTGAGAGGGAATAAGAGCCTGACTGAAAAAAAATCAACAGCCAAGAACTTGAAGAAGGGGGAGGGCAGCCGGGAAAGAGTAGGAAAGAGGAATCAGTTTCAATTTTGACTCAGGGCAGCAACGGGTTGGTTTTCAATTTTAAGTAGCCTACCTAATTAGGTAGATAAGTAGCAGAACGACATCTAATAAATTGAAGATTTTTCAAGTCAAGTAGCCGAAACATCTTTCTTCCTATTCTTTCTTACCACGAACAATTCCCTTTCGCAAGATCTAAACCGCTAAAATAAAGCAACTGTAATATTATAAGCTCTGTTCCAAGAAGCAAAAGAGGAAGCATCATCGCACGTCTGCACTGGGTGGGGCATCTTTGTCCTCCTTGAGCCTTGAGGGAACGGTTTCCGATCAGCTGTTAGCCCTCGAAATTATGAGCTACTTCCCACTACAGCCACTAATATTATGTACGTCGGTTACTTTGTGCTGGTCCAAAGTGGAAGTTATTATGACATCTCTGTACTGATTCAAAGTATGAATCTTTGCTGCTGGCACATATCAACGGTACAAAACTGTCACTTGCACATTATTGTGGTTCTTTTTTTCCGAATAAATAGTAACGTATCATCTTCGATCTACTATGAATATTTTTATTTTCTGGTTAAAAAAGAACAATGTTATCAGCGAACTATGACTACGAAAGGATAAAGAGATGTGTTTGCAGATCTAAAGTAGACCTTAATTTAATTAATAATTAGGCATATAGGCATAGGCCTAACGAGAGCTCACCGAAAAGGAGACGTTTAGTATAGTCAAAGGATGTGCTGATGTGCCCCCAGACAGAAATACGTGAATTGGTTAAAGAAGATGCAGCTGGGGTTTGTTTGCCAGTTTCAAGACACACAAATACATTGTACACGTATTTAACGTAGGCTTACAGGGGAGTCCGCTTAAACCGAAATTTGCATGACCGCCCGATTTTCTTTGGTTTCGCCATGTTTTCAGTTTAGAGGGGTTGCTGAAATTAATTATAGAAGAAAACAAAACACATACCCCCCCCAAAAAAAAAACAACAAAAAACCCAACCAAAACCAACAACCCCCCCCCCCCCCCCCCAAACAAACTCAAAAAGCAAAAGAAGAGAAAACAATACATCGAGGATCTTTAATTTTCTTTCTACTGCTATTTCCGCATCAACTGTGTTCGGTTTTAAGTGTAATCATTGACATCATACCAAGGACCTAACAACCTAGTGAGCCTACTGTATACCCTCCTTGCATCATACACATTATTACTATATAATATTATATTTTGAAGTGCATGGCGTTTTTGTCAGAAGGAAAATGCAACACAAACAGATTATAGGTCATTGTTATTGATAAAAACAGATTCTTTTATTTATTCCCATCAGTTTGGTATATGACAATACATATTAGAGTAATTTAGAGCTTCACAGTAATACATTAAGTAGATGCACCCCAGGTCTAAAACTGAACGGGGAATATATAATTCTGTCCAGAGCCTGAAAAAATCATGGACGGAATCAGTTAAAACAGCCTATAATACAGTGTACAATATACTGTTTCTCAGAATTACATTATACATGTACATGTATATGCCTTTGTGCCAAGCCTGATTTTTTAATTTCAATTTTGAGTGACCATTGGTATCTTTGGCGTCTCTAAACATAGTGAAATATTAATGTGCCATATGAAGCAGAATTTATTAAGCTTTAATAAATTGGTATGCTACTTGAGTGGGTATTGCAAGGCTTTAACCCAAATGATTGGGTGATTACATCCTTATTATTCTCAATGTAAGCGAAATACGTGTATACCACATGGCTTATGTTAGTGCTACAATCGCTGTGTGGAGGTATTACGTGTATTTTTAAATATGTGTGTTATGCATTTCTCTCTCTCTCTCTCTCTCTCTCTCTCTCTCTCTCTCTCTCTCTCTCTCTCTCTCACACACACTCTCTCTCTCTCACTCACTCTCTCTCTCACTCACTCTCTCTCTCTTCTATATTATGTGTGGAACATTTATTTCTCTTTCATTTTGAGATTCTATGGCCACATAAATACACGTACATTAAAGGGACGTGAGAGAAACTGCATCTGTGTGGAAGCAGGACAGAGGGAAATAAGAGCAGCTAGGAAGACAGAGAACAACATGCACAGATGACCTGAACAACTTTAGGACAACGAACACAATGAAAAAAAAACGAGCTGATCAGGAAGACTGACAAAAGGAGTGGAGTGCAAATAGGTCGTAGTCGTCAGTCTGCGCCAGACCTGACATCTGAAGTGAAAAAGAAGAAAATACGAAATTAGTAGGATAGGAGTAGCCTACTGGTACCGCTCTTCTGTGCAGGAAATATTAGGGGCCTCTGCACTGACAACTGAGTAAAGCCGGTGGTTTCATTGGTCAATAAAAAACTACACGCGGGGTTTTCCGCAACATTTTAACTTCCGTTGTAAACAACATTCACAACAACAAGCTCGACCAGAATCCTGCGAGCACAACACAACTTTGGTTGGACTCTGTAGAGCCGCCGAGTACTGAGTTGAGTTGGCGTTGTGATAGATCTAGATCTAGAGATGTGAACGTGTTCGTTGGTTGCAAATGCAGTGTTCATTTCTCTAGGTCTGAGGTTATTCCCAGGGCCTGGAGCCTGGAACTGGAGTGGAGTGTTATCAGAACTTGTTTTTCGTCCTAGTAACCTCTATTAGGCTGTGGACCATGTGGTGATTATATAATAAATATTATATTAAGCTAAGCTGGTTGAAAATGCCACGGGTTGGGAAATCGAAAAGAACATTTGCATTAGCGAAAGCTAGACAACAAAAACGTTTAAATCAAATTCAAAGGAAACTTAATGGAGGCGGAGGCCCTGGAATAAACGAAAAAGACAATGGCAATGGATGTTCACCCACCAACGACATTGCAAATGGTAAGAAAAAAAAAGGCCGTCTTTATTTGGACTCGAGTCCGAATAACATTTTTTCATATTCGGACTCGTGTCTGAATTAAAAAATTTCCGAATGAATCCGAATAACGAATATGGAAAAATGTTATTCGGACTCGAGTCCGGAAAAAAGAACTTAGAAAGTGTCTTCGTTCTATAGATCTAACGTTCAGTGCTTCCAATTTTCCGCCATTTTTTAGTTTCCCCACACCTTATCTGCCGATCCGATGCCCACCGCCCCCCCTATGTTTTCCACTTTCTTTGTTGTAGTAAAAAGGTAAAATTGAAGATTAGCAGACCACCTGGCACCTGCATTATGAGCTGTGTAAGTGTAAAAAAAAAAAAGACTGATTCGTTCAAATACACACAGGCCTGTGTCATCTCGATTGTTTGCCAAGAAAAAGTTGTGTTGCTGTGTAGAGCCGAGCATACGGCAACTTTTGATTCCATAGACGATCACACAATTCATTACATAGATCTACGTCAAGACTAGCTTATTATTGTAATAATGATCAGTTGCCGGGGAAAAAAAGACTGACGCATATGCGACGTTCAACGCCCAGACCGATAGTGGCCCCCCCTCCCTGACACGCACACACAGCCACACGTGTGCAGGCCGCCCATCCGACCCCGACACACGCTAACGAGCCATCTTTAATTGCTTCTGATGACCTCTTGACAAATAAACATTTATTAGAAGCGCTATAACTTTTCAGGCCGGCCTCAAATTCATCATAAGATAAAAACTCGGCTCCTGCACAAAACACCATTTTGCCCGAAGTGATCCCGGTCTCTACCCAGCCTGAGGCGAGTCATGAGTGAGGCAGGACAGGAAGCACGAGTCACAGGAAGTCGGAAGTGATGTCATGCTGGACAAGAATCAAGAGTCCGAATAACATTTTTTCATATTCGGACTCGAGTCCGAAAAGTCACTTCGGGGAAAAAAAACAACCCTGTAGACTGTAGAATCTAGTACTGTAGTCTCCGCCTAAGATCCCGGTGCTCGGGACGACAATCCCAGGGAAGAATCTATGGGGACCCATGTTAAGGCTTACAATCGGTAAAATGGTCTCCCTCCACCCTAAAATGAACTGACGTGACCCCTTGGTGGGTTTATGACATATTATGGCGAGCAAAGAGTGGTTAAAACCTTGATGGCCTATCACAGTGCATAGTATAGTGCCATGAGGCGTGCCATTTTCACTTATTATCCTATCATGAGTCTCAAGGTCTACGCTTATTCAGTTGCCCCTCACCTTTACTTCTTGTCAAAAATTTATAGCTTTCAATCTCTGACAGAGTTCCCTCCCCCCCTCCCCAAACGCCCTTGTCGTTACACACCATTACGTCGTGAACACACCTATTAAAATTCAGTCCCCTGTCTAGCAAATTCGGGCGTAGAGACAACTGCTTTGCAGCACAATCAACGCCTACTGCAATGGTCAGGGAAGAGTTCACGGTTCGATGTGATCCCCCCTGGAACGAACGTGTCGGCTCTATCCACCCAGCGAGTGATGTAAGTTTAGGGGGAGAGCTCAGGTGTGAGTGCGATGCGTGGGGGAAAACAAACGCATCGGTTAGTTCACACCCCGGTGTGATCCCGTCGGGGGGAAACATTGTATCGCTTCATCCAGTTTTACGTGTATACATGTGATCACATTCACGATAGTGGCTGATCTTTGACGCGACAGACAGTTTATTGATCTCAACTTTTCACTCTTGTTTGATTGGCTGTGCCCGCCCGGTTTTTTGTTCCGCGAATTATGATCTGAAATGCGGGATCTTAGCCGAATGTAGACCTTCAGAGTGAATCAGAGCGGGATCTTAGGGGTGACTTTTGTATAGTAAAAATTCTGTTATCTTAAAACAGCGGGATCTTAATTAAGCGAACCGGGATCGTAAGCGGTGGGATCTTAGGCGGAGACTACTTTAAATAATAATAATAATAATAAGAGAACCTGCGTGTGTTCGCGTTGCATGATATGATACAGTATCCTGTAAATAGGCCTACCGGCGGTCGAGTTGTTGGGGTCACCAAAATTCTTTCAAAATCTTAACATTTGGGAGTATAGGACTCAGGGGGAGGGGGGGGGGGAAGAATTATATTATTGATTTTTTAGTATGATACTCTCGGGGTGCAGAAGGCAACACCAGAGGACAAAGACTTGAAAGAAGATTTTAGAATTTTGATCAGAGCTCTCTGCAAAGCACATGTTAGTGCAGGTCGTGTGTGGAATCAGGATCCGTCATAGAATGTAACAAAAGTGTCCGCGTTTCATTGGATGGGTGATAGTAAATTATGACTATATTTTAGCTTTCTGTTAAAGATTGGCAGATTTTCAGTGTCACTAGCGCTGCATCTTGCCCTCTCTCAGTTCTTACAGCTCTTACACTGAATAGGTCTTTTTGAGCCCCTCACGTTTTTACTCTACTTTGAGTTTGAGCCATAATTTTTGCCTTTCGCGTTTATAAAATGAATCATGACAGCAATGTAGGCTACGCACTTCTTGTGTGTGTGTGTGTTACTCTCTTGTAACACGTCTGATGCAAGAGTTTGTGCTGTCATTGTTATTATGTAACATGCCCCTGGAAAATTGAGAAGCCGGTCTGGCAGTCACCTTGTCTACATTTTGTTCTTGAAAGTGAAACAATCGTGTGATAGTCCTAACGAGAATGAGGAGAAAAAGAAGAAGAGTTTCGCTGTGTACTTCTACTTTTCTTTTTTTCTACAGCATATTATAATGACCCAGTGTTGTGTTATTCTGCGTGGGGTGCAAATGTTTTGTTTGCCGCTATGAAAAACAGTCCCTGAGAGGAGGGTCAATGTCCCTGAAAATGCTTGACTAGGTCCCTGAGACCCAAATTGACAGGAAGGCAGGTCTGCATCCTTGATCAAACGGGACCCATAGCGCAGAAAGAAAATGATATAAAATAAAAATCTGGGGGGTTACAGGGAGGCAAGCCTCCCCCCCCCCCCCCCTGTTTTAACCCATTATAATTGATGTCTTGCAGTTAGGTTTGAAATTTTCTTTGAAATAACTGATTTGCGACAGTTTTAGTCGCTATATCATATAATACATGTACGTTCTGCAGCAAAAAATACTGTAGTTTGACCCCCAAAGCAGTGCATATCTGTGTGCGGGAGTGAAAATAACAATTTACTGTGTGTTCAGAATAAAAAATATGGCAGTTTAGTTCTCAAAACAGCGATCGATTTTGAGATATTTAATAGTTTTTAAACCGAAGTATATCACACTAAGCCTAATTGCGCAGTAATTTCCACGCATTGAACCAGTTGGGGGTTTCAGGGGGAGGGGGGG
>NW_004798137.1:46096-54424 GCF_000002075.1 Aplysia californica | reverse complement strand
GGGGGGGGGGGGGGGCGATGATGAGCAGGAAAGGAGGTGAAAGGAGACAATTTAAAGTAGAAAAATTTCTACTACTGCTATCCGGATGCGAACTCGGGAACCTGTTTTTTTTTTTTTTTTACAGCTGCTCTCACTTGTTTTGAACAAGGATAATAAATGCGGGTGGTTGGAAGGCACTAGTGGATGGATCCTAATTCTTTTCTTTTTCTTTCCCCCATGCGGTTTTTGACTGTCCGTCTTGCTTCTTCCCTGTACTACGCAACCGTTGTTGTGTCGATGGACTTCCTTTTACTCAGGCAAACAAGCAAAGGGTAAAATCCCTGATTCTGGAAAAAATGTTTTCTTTTTTTCAGCGATTGGTCCAGCTCAATCAGAGATGCCAGCAGCGAATCAGCAGCAAGATCATCAGACTGGAGACCACGGGAATAATGGTGTCATAGAGAGGTACTTTGTGTTATGGGACTGCTTCTTGACTGCTCGGTGTAAGACCCCCGTCGCACGTCACTTTTCCATATCGCGGGTCTCTAGGAAAACTATTCTAAGTGGCATGTTGGCCGAAGTGGAGATTTTTCTTCCACCAAGGGATGCAACTTGTGTTAAAACATCAGAGCCGTAGTTTTAAAAATGACTGAGTTAAGGCCAAAGAAAAATTGTTCTGTCTCCTACTTGAGAAAATCGTTTGAGGAAAAGTATTATATAAATATTATGTGGCAGTTAAAATACTTTTCCCCTTTTGAAAAATTGCTTCCGGTGGTAGAAAATGAAGAAAACTGTTGTAAGTGCCTAAGTTAGAATACTTTTTTTTCCAATGACTCTGCTTTAAAACAAATGAAATTGTTCTAAGTACTGCTTTAGAATAGTTTTCCTCACACTTTTTTTCAGAAAAAAGTATTTTAAGTGACACTTTGTTTGATATAAAGAAAATGGCAGAAATTGATTAGAAAATGATTTACAAAATGAGCCCGTGTTTGCTTTTTTCTACCCAACATGTGAGTTTCGGATCCTAGAATTGCATTCTGCTGAAATGAGAAATTTTTGTCCTTCTCCTGTAAAATTTGCAAAATGTCACCGAGAATAGTTTTCTTCCAGAGCTGCAATGTGGCGTTTAGCGGAGTCCTACACTGAGTTAAACAGTTGATCTTATGGGTTCTAAGAGTTTACTCAAAGATCTGTTCTGAATGAGATTTGATCTTTTGTTTACCGTAAACTAAGTCAGGTACTTTGTGTTATAAATGTGACTGCATCTTAACCATTCGAGCCCTGGGCTCCGGGTCCTCATCTTCATTATCTTTGCCTTTCCCACCCTGGATCAGGGTATAGGCCACAAACAAACACTTTCCACCTTTCCCTGTCCGGGGCTAGCCTCTTGATGTTATTCCATGTCTTCCCACTTCTCTGTACATCAATTTCTGTGATTCTTCTCCAGGTTTCACGGGGTCTTCCTCTTGATCTCTAGCCCTGTGGGTCCCAATCCAAAGCTTTCCTTGTTATGCAGCTGTCTGGCTTCCTGAGAGTATGTCCTTACTTTTCCCAAATCCTCGGTTTCTGGGTTTAGAGGAGACAGAGCGCTTCATCGTGACAGAAACTCCGTAAAATCAACACAGAGCACAGAATGTGATCAAAACATGTGTAAAAGGGTGCAGATATAATGTCAATACCCTATAATAGTTAGCATATTGACAGAAAATAGCGTTCTAAATCATAAAAAATTGTTCCCTTTTACAACACGGTAATTGAGGGCTCTTTAATTCCATGCTCTGATGAACCGGTGCTACGGATTATTGTTGCCACAGCGCCCCACTGGTGTACCGGTGCTACGGACTCAGAGGGTTAAGGGTTATTGGAGTTTGCTTGGAGATTTCTGTTCCAGTGAGATCTGATCCCTTTGTTTTCTAGGTTCTCGTGGTCTAGGGGTATGGTGTTTGCCGCACATTCAATAGGTCCCCGGTTTGAAACCTGACAGCGACGGGGAAAATTTTCTTTTCTAAAATTATCTCCTTTCACGTCCTTCTCTGCTCTCTAATTATGCTCTGTCATCTGCTTTTTATTTCCATTTTCTGCCCCCCCACCTCCTCACCACCTTCGCCCCCTCCTCTGGACTTCTGACTCTTCCTACTGCTCTTCCTGGCTCCTTTTATAGTGCTTTTTTACCCACATCCCTGATCTTAGGGCAGGTAAGGTGTAACACCTTCCCCTTTCAGAAAAGGGCGAAAAAATCTCAGAGGTCCGGTGTGCAAGTTGTGCACGTTAAAGATCCATTATTATATTAAAAACCAGGTCAGTCCAGAGTCCAGTCTAATGTTCTATTTTCTGTGGGTTTTTTGTCAGGTCCCAGCGTGCTCCAGGGTCAGAGAACAGCACCGTTACTAACCATACCCGGAATCCAAGCTCCAAGATAACCTCCCCTTCCGACCCGGACGACTTTGTTTTTGAAAAATTTGACAGGAGCGGGCGCATCATCGTAAGAATTGACTCTGGTCAGATCATGACGGTGGTTTTCGAGCAGAGTGTTCACATCCAAGTCTTGTTTGATCCGCTGGACACGGCTGTTGACTCAGCTGGTGGTCCCCCCAGGTCCAGCAGACCGCCAGGTTTTTCATCCCGCGTGAAGCGGGAACTGGCGGATGATGGCAAGTCGAGCTGTCTCGTTATCGAGAATGCTATCTCTGGATTAGAGAGAGACCTAATAAGTGAGAGTGGCCCGTTGCATGGACCTGCAGAAGAGGGTGGAGAGTTTCCAATTTTTGCCGTTTCTCAGGACGAGTGCGGCAAAGAAAAAAGTAACGAGCCTCCCGGGAGGAAAAGAAGACGATCCAAACTGGAGGAAGAGGAGGAGGAGTGTTACTGCCACTACTGTGACCTGCCTCTGCCGAGCAGGGCCAAGTTCATGAGCCATTTGGAAAAGAAACATCCCAACCGCAGGGATAGCAAGAAGCTAATTCGGGAATATTCTTCAAAGAATGAGAATATGGGAGACAGCGGTGAGGATTTGTCGGAGGATGGTGACACCGATGACACGGAAGCGTTTGAGTGTGGCCGCTGTCCTGACTCCTTCCGAACTCAGTCTGGATATGATCGGCACCTCAAGTGGCATCTGAGAGAAGAGTATGGAGGAGAGATTCCTGTGGAAGTATACAGACAGAACTTTCTAGAAAATAAAAAACCTGTCAGGGGTGAAATTAACAAGGGACTTCTCGAGTCAGGTGAGGACAGGCGTTCAGCGCAGGAAACCACGCTTGAGATTCCCAAACTGAAATTTACTTGTTCTCTCTGTGAGGACAAATTCCCCAGTGTTTTGACCTTGAGGAGACACTACCTGGAGAAACACGAAGATGAACTGACGTGCAAGTATTGCGGAATTATTTCTAATACTCCTGTAGCCTGTCGAAAACATTCGAAGACTCACGGAACATTTTGCTTTGTTTGCAAGGAGTTGTTTCCCAGCTTGGGTATCTTAAACCTTCACTGGCGGGATAGACATCTACACGCGGTGGACAGCGAAGGCAACAAATTGTTGGAGCAGTGTCCGAAGTGCATTATCGTATTTGCCGATAGAAAGAAACTCGTGAAACATATGGAGATACACAAACGGGTTGAACAGGGGCGCAAATATGTCTGTCACATATGCGCAAAGGTCATGCTATCCAAGCCCGGTTTTGACTCACACATGCAAGGCCATAGCACCGACAAGGGTGTCACCGAGCAGATTCCTTGTGACCAGTGCGGCAAGATGTTTGCTAACGAACACGCTGTCAACAGTCACCATGCCAGAGTGCACCGAGCCAAACCCTACGCGTGTAAAATCTGTGGCAAGGCCTTTTCTCTTTCCTCTCTCTTGAGACGTCACGAGTACCATCACATTGCCAGCAGACCCTACCAGTGCTCTGTGTGTAAGAAATGTTTTTCACAGGGATATAATTTGTCGGTGCACATGAGGACTCACACGAAAGAGAAACCATTTAGCTGCCCCCATTGCTCGCAAAGCTTTAGCCACAAGTGTTCGTTACAGGGTCATGTTGCCTCAAAGCACAAGTCAGATACGATGCTCGGATAATTTGTGAGGCAGCGCGGTGAAATCAGGCACTCGTCAAAATAATGGAATCGAAAAAAATGACGACATTTTCTGCCAGTTTGGCATTTAAAAAAATCAAAATTGTGTTTTTTTGGCTCAACACCTTTTTTGTCTATTTAAATAATTTAATAACACATTTCTATGTTCTGGATTTTAGTGAAATATGTTGATTAAAGGAACAAAAATTGAAATTTTTCTGTTTCCAAGGACTCTCAATCTATGGAAATCACCAAACTCTGGCGGTCATTTTCTCGCTTAATTTACCTCTGAAACCAGGTGACCCACCTCCGTCATTCGCCAATATCTCAAGTTATTTGGATATTTTCTTACCGAAGTCGAGACAAACAAACAAACAAGCTTTCACATGATACTTAATAACTCCACATGCCCCAAAATTGACGAGTGTCTGATTCCACAGCGTCGTGGCACATTTGCTTTACAGCTCAAAAGTTTTGCTTCCCGCTCAGACGACCTTGACAACCAGCATCTTTAGTGTAGCAGTTCAGCACTTCGCTATCGCGCGCTTGAGACCTGAGTTGGGAGAATTTTTAACGATTGATCTCGGTCTTTCTGCTAGGACGCTGTAGCCCTCTTAGCCCGGGCTGGCCTGTAGTGACAGGCAGAATTGGATGCCCGTCTTCTGTTTGGTCTCAATTTTGTCGATGGAGACACAAAACTACTGGCCTGTGTTTATTGTTGTTCTTTTCAGTTGTCCATTTACCCAGAGTATTATTGTCTGCTTATGGGGCGCTCGTGATCTAGAGGTGAATGTGTTATCCTCTCAATCAGTAGGTCCCGCGGGTTCAAATCTGGATAGCGACAGAAAATGTCCTCCTTTCGCGCATACTTTCCTGCTCTCTAACAATGTTCTGTCGCTTTTCTACTGCTATGCTTTGGCACCTTCTTACTGCTGTCTTTTAGCCATACCCCTGATCTTATGGTAGGTAAGATCTAACACCTAGCCTTCTCAGATAAGGGCGAGAAATCTCAGAGGTCCCGTGTGCAAGTTGTGCATGTTAAAGATCCCTTGGTGGTCCAAAAAGGGAAACATTATTTTTATTTTTTTTATTTAACTATTTTGTGACTTGTGGACCATATTGATGGGTGGTCTGCAGGTGCTCTGGTGTGGTTTGCTCCTTTCTTTTTCCTATCTGTAAAAAATCTGTCATTCTTATCTTTCCTTATTCTCTCTTTTTTGTTGTTGTTGTTGGTAGTATGTTCCTCTCTGATAACACCCACTCTTGGGCTCTTATATGAACTAATTGTGTCATTGCTAGTGCTGTAAAGCTCATGAACCGTAGTGAACCATGTATATTGCTTTATTTGCAATAAGTTGTTTTGTAACTGTGGTCATTAAATTTTCATTGGAGGAGGAAGGCAAAGTTTTAGCTCCCTTTTGAGGTGCTAAATGAAAATGCATGCTGTATAATGTATTACACAAGTAATTTCACTACAATGCCATTGCTGGTCGCTGCTGTGCAGCTCTCTGTTGTTGCTGTTGTTTCTTTTTTAGCTAGATCTAGGGTTGTCGTGTCTTGCTCAAGGGTTGTCGGGTCTTGCTCAAGGACACACCCCAGTGACCACCCATCTGATCCACTGAGTCTAACCTCACTACTCACTTAGCCACTGGAGCCCCCAAAGTATGATAGGAACAATGATGAAGTTCTTCTTCGTTTTCCTCGTTTTTATCATCCGATACTCTCTTTTTGGCCGATATCCATATTAAGGCCTTGGTCTTTGCTGATAAACTTGAACTCTTTAACTTTAACCATGACGAGAATAAAAGTTCTACATGTAATGTAATGTATGGTTTAGAAAAATGTCTATCTTATTAAATCTTGCATTCTTGGTGCAGTTGTGTCAAATTGATAAAAAATTTTACAGGAATTTTTATCTTATTAATTGCATGCTTGTTTGTCAAACTGTTTTATCTTTTACTTTTAGGGGAATTTTAATTTTCTAAATCTCAGATTCTTGCTAGAATTGTGTCATACTGTTTTACATTGTATCTTTTACAGGAATTTTTGTCTTGTTAGCTTTTGCTTTCTCGCTGCAGTTGTGTCAAATTGTTTGATCTTTTACAGGAATTTTTGTCTTGTTAGCTTTTGCGTTCTCGCTGCTGTTGTGTCAAATTGTTTGATCTTTTACGGGAATTTCTATCGTATTAAATCTTGCATTCTTGCTGCAGTTGTGTCAAATTGTTTGATCTTTTACGGGAATTTTAATTGTATAAATCTTACATTTTTGCTAGAATTATGTCAAATTGTTTTATCTTTTACAGGAATTTTTGTCTTGTTAGCTTTTGCTTTCTCGCTGCAGTTGTGTCAAATTGTTTGATCTTTTACAGGAATTTCTATCGTATTAAATCTTGCGTTCTCGCTGCAGTTGTGTCAAATTGTTTGATCTTTTACAGGAATTTCTATCGTATTAAATCTTGCATTCTTGCTGCAGTTGTGTCAAATTGTTTGATCTTTTACGGGAATTTCTATCGTATTAAATCTTGCTTTCTTGCTGCAGTTGTGTCAAATTGTTTGATCTTTTACGGGAATTTCTATCGTATTAAATCTTGCATTCTTGCTGCAGTTGTGTCAAATTGTTTTATCTTTTACGGGAATTTCTATCGCATTAAATCTTGCATTCTTGCTGATGATATTGTGTCCGGTCATTTCTCAGTATTCAGCCCATGGTTGTTGGATATGCTCATTTTTACAACTTTAATTTTAATGTAGGCGTGTACAAATATATAATGCTGAGAAGCAATGTCCTGTCCCCGTCGTTTTATGCAAGAAAAATTCTGAAATTATGCAAACTGAGCCCAAAAATGTGAAATTATGCGATTCTGTTAATTTTAACAAAGATTGTTAAAGTTAAAGGAAAATAATGAGAAATTAAGAGAGAAAAAAAGATCAAATTTTGCAAAATTATGCGGGGTGCCTAAAACCACGGGGACAGAATATCAAATGTTTCATGTTTGTGGTTGACCGGTGCCCTTGATTGGTTTGCTCCTACTTCTTTCCTCCTATCAAACATCTGTTGTCCTTGCCTCTCTCTCTCTCTCTCCTTCTTTTCTTTGTATGGTGTTCCTCTGTTGTATCACCCCTAATCTTCAGTGCTTCGATATAATCTATACATGATGTGGGACCCTTTGTGTTGTAAGTGCCATAAAAGTCTAATTTTGTGCATGAATATTGTTCGTACATGCATTTATGTAAAACGCCTAAAGCTGTGTTTACACGGGAGTGGGCGCTATAGAAATGATCTTCATTATTATTATTATTATTATTATAATTAAAACAAACAATACAATTTTCTACATTTTTGTCAGTTTCTTTTTTATTGTCTAAACATGTATACGCACATATAATATAATAGGGGACAACGTGAGATATTTTTAAAATAATAATGATAAATAGCATATGTATAGGGCATATTATCCCCGCTCGACAGCAAGCTCTATGTGATTTACACTACAAGCATAGATTATTACCCCAGGAGACCATAGAACACTCAGAAACATTCTCAGCTTCCCGGGAAGCATACAATGCAAGCTGCTGATTAAGCGCTCAAACTCAAACACTAACAAACTGACAAGATCTTTCACTGTCTATAGCTGGGTACCCATTCCCACCTGGGTGAAGTGAGGAAAATTCGTGTATACTGCCTTTCCTAAGGACACAACGTTGGGCCCCTGACGGGATTCGAACCCATGGCCTTACGGTTGCGAGTCTGAGAGCCTTACTCTAACTGCAAGGCCACTGACGCCACCATTTTGAAGGAATGGGGTTGACTACACTGATGTTAGCGTACTTGCTAGTGCATCAATTAACCTTTGTTGGAGGAAGAGTGTTTGTATATGTGCGTGTGTGTGTTGGTGCAGGGTTGGCGGTGGTTGGGTATCTGCGTTTTATGTTTGTGAATGTGAGTATTATAATTGTGTTTGTTTGCATTTGAGTGTGTGTGGGGAGGGGGGGGGGGGGTGGATGCTATGTGTTTCTCGTATTCGTGAAGAGTGTGAGTTTTTGTGTACATGTATGTAGTGTGTGTGCGTGTGTGTGTCCCTTGTCTTGTGTTTGTGTTTCTGGCTCTGTGACACCCTGTTTAATGTGTGCTTCTCGACCAGGCCAGATACACGGGCGTCTATTGTGTAGCGGTTGCGCTTCGTGGTCACCCGCAGGAGACCCAAGTACTTACCATTCGTGGGTGGTTGGTGGGCGCTCTGGTGTTTTTTGCTCCTTCTTTCATGTTCATATATATAT
>NW_004798137.1:25410-45205 GCF_000002075.1 Aplysia californica | reverse complement strand
TATTATTATAATTATATCAATCATCTGCCGCCCTTTTCTCTCCTTTTTTATTTGTACATTGTTACTCTCTAGTCTCTAGTATTTAGTAACACATCTAATCTTTGGCTCTTATTACCTATTCTGTGTTGCAAGTGCAGCAAAACACTTATAATTTTTTTTAAAGAGTGTAGAACAGATTTCAAGTCAGCAACACAAGCGTCTGTCGTGTAGCGGTTAGGCACGTGGCTGTCACGCATAGGACACACAGAACGACACAAACACACTCACACACACACGTACGCACTTACTACGCACACTCACGCACACATGCACGTGCACACACGCGCGCGCGCACACACACACCCACCCTCGCACACACACACGCACGCACGCTCACGCACACCCATACATTGTACAGTCTCTGAGGCCGGTTCCTGAGACAAAGTGTCCCTGAGTGGCTCTGGTGAAATGGTATGGGTTTAACGCCCCTATCAACACTATGTTAGGTTATTTAAGGGGCGGGACCTCCTAGTTTAACGTCCGTCTCCGATAGAAACGAGCCAAGTGGGAAATTCGCGTAAAGTGCCTTTCCCAAGGACATAATGTCGGACACGATGACGAGTCCGGTAGCCTAACCATTAGGCCACTGAGTTGACTGAGTGGCTCTGCTGTAGGTCTGACACCGACGCCACTGAGTGGCTCTGCTGTAGGTCTGACACCGACGCCACTGAGTTGACTGAGTGGCTCTGCTGTAGGTCTGACACCGACGCCACTGAGTGGCTCTGCTGTAGGTCTGACACCGACGCCACTGAGTGACTCTGCTGTAACTGTAGGTCTGACACCGACGCCACTGAGTGGCTCTGAAGTCTGACACCGACGCCACTGAGTGGCTCTGCTGTAACTGTAGGTGCGACACCGACGCCACTGAGTGGCTCTGAAGTCTGACACCGACGCCACTGGGTGGCTCTGCTGTAGGTCTGACACCGACGCCACTGAGTGGCTCTGCTGTAGGTCTGACACCGACGCCACTGAGTGGCTCTGCTGTAACTGTAGGTCTGACACCGACGCCACTGAGTGGCTCTGCTGTAACTGTAGGTCCGACACCGACGCCACTGAATGGCTCTGAAGTCTGACACCGACGCCACTGAGTGGCTCTGCTGTAGGTCTGACACCGACGCCACTGAGTGGCTCTGCTGTAACTGTAGGTCTGACACCGACGCCACTGAGTGGCTCTGCTGTAACTGTAGGTCCGACATCGACGCCACTGAGTGGCTCTGCTGTAGGTCTGACACCGACGCCACTGAGTGGCTCTGCTGTAGGTCTGACACCGACGCCACTGAGTGGCTCTGCTGTAGGTCTGACCTGTAGCTCACCGAGTGAGCACTGTGCGTTGGTTTCTATGTCGGACGGAGTCAGCACAGCCGCACTAGGACTTAGGCCGGTCCCAGGGTGGCTCTGTAGGTCTGACCTGTAACTGTCCTGGCGCACGCCGTGTGCGTGTCAGCACAGCCGCACTAGGGCCTAGGCTTGAAGCACACAGGCCTACGAATGTACACAGTCGAAACTAGGTCAACCTCTCGATTCGAAATTTTAATGTAGGATGAAGTGCATTTCTTGGGATTTTGTGGTCAAGTGTTGATGCCAGCATCAATATATCTAATAGTAAAGCATCTAATAATACTTACTTCTGGCTGATTTGGATGATCTGTGAAGAATTTCAGTCGAAAATAAACACGAAGCAAGGCTGCGTGCGACACGTCATGTCCGACGTGTTTTACAACACTGTTGAATAGCGCGTCTGACGCGTCGCGCAGCTCAGCGGACACGAGATAGACCATACAGCGACGCAGCTCAGGCACGCGATACACGTTGCGAGCTAGGCGAGCTACAGGTCAGACCTTAACCGGCCTTACAAAATATTTTTCAAGAAACAGCTTCCAATAAATAAATAAACTAAAAAAGTATGGGTGCTCTGGTGTGGATTGCTCCTTCTTTTCTTTCAATGATCTTATATTTACTGCCATATAATATCTCCTACTTTTTATTGTTTAAATTTGTAGCTTTGCACCTAACTCTCTTGAAAGACCTCCAATCTACGGCACTCATATGGCCTATTTGTGTTGTAAGTATTTTAAAAACTTTTACGCACACTTAACTAAACGAAAAGGCTTGAAAATTCTCCAGTTTGCCCTTGGACAAAATTGTCAATAATAAATATATCAGTAAAAGTACCGCTATTTCTCAAACGTTAATGGTTTTGCGGAGACACCTTATTTCGCATGCATTGATTCTTTTTTTTCTAAAATGTGTCTTGTTTAGAGACAGTGTTTGTCACTGGTATGTTAATATGAAGATGCTGTTGATGAGCTGGGATTTCACTTCGGTTGGGATATTCTTGTGACTGAGCAATGGTGCTAGCTGGTAGGTCACTGCATTTGCCTTCATAAGTTCTTGTTTCTATTTCTATGAAGACACATGCAGTGACCGCCTATACCAGCTAGCACCCATGCTCAGTCACAAGAACACCCCAAGCGTCTTCACAATAATTAAATAATCACTGCTTCCCTTCCTTAGTTTGAGAACATCGTCGCCGTCAAATTCCCCCATAGACTCGTAAACGTAGGCCTACAAATGACGTTAAATGTAGAGATCCATGTCAATGTAATTTAAATTTGAGTAGTATGCGCAACAATCGAAACTGCAGGCCTATCATTGCCACATAAATACCCTGTTTATGATTATGTAAGATAACTAGTAGACTGGGAAAGAGCGGGTGGTTGGCGGGTGCTCTGGTGTGGTTTGCTTCTTCTTTCCTATCATACATCTATCATCCTTATCTCTCCTCCTTCTTTTTTGTGTTTGTTACTCTCTTGTAACACCTCTAATCTTCGGCACTTATATGACCTTATTGTGTTGCAAGTGCCGTAAAACTCTTACTATAACTAACTAACTAACTGGCAAAGTCTACCTCATAAAGGTGAGGGAGACTAACTCCTTATAATCTCATGGCTGTTGTGAGTGCTTGATCCCCCCCCCCCCTTTTCACTTCGTCCCGGCTCATCATAATCAGGTAGGCTAATGACATGATGATGACACCGTTTCCAGGCGAACAAAACATTAAAATAAATGAGTAGTATAAATATTTTTTTACTTCTTTATTTGCCTTCTGTTTGCGTATTCACATAACTTGTCATTTGTCATTTTCTCCACTGCAAGGTTTAAAAATAATAAATGTGTTGCCCAAAGTGGGAATAAACAAAGTATAATTATCTAATGAAATATTTTCTCGATTAATTTGGTGCTTGAGCAAAACATTAATATAATTTCAGGATTTGTTTTCATTCACAACTCGGTCATGCTGCCTCGATTAAGAAATTTTGTTAATATCATGTTCCTATTGTGGAGAAGTATTTTGTGTGTGACCTCATTTCTATCTGGTTCTTTGTCTCATTACTAGGCCAATGATTACCCTGTCAACCAAGGCAGTCTTCGCTTCTGATGGACATTCATGGTCTTTTTCTTCTTTGTGTTCCCATGGCAGATGTCAGGGGTTCTTGAACCTGCTGTGCAACGGATAAAATAGCGTTTCATACCTTGATAGTTTTTTTCTTTTTTTTTTTCTTCTCTAAATAAATAGGCCTACGAGTAGAGTTTAGCTTAGGGAGGGGAGATAACCTATTTAGTTTGTACATCAAATAGATATAAAAAGTAGCCTCCCGTGCAAAGAACGATAAATCAGTATTTCCGGAAAATTACTGACGTCATTTTCATGCGCAATGAAACTAGGGGCGTTGAACATCCGCCATATTTGTTTTCGCTTCGGAAAAATTCACTCCAAGAAGTATTGTGTTGTGTAGAAAATCAAGCCCATCTGTTGTTGTTTTGTACTTACGAGCCTAGAATATTAAATAGAGACACGACAGAGTGTGATTTTGTCTTTATTTTCGCCCCAGGTTTCTGAAAACCGGGGCAAGAAATAGTTTGTTTACACCGATTCAAAAGCGGAAGCGAACATTTTCCATCAAAATGGGTACTAAAGATGACGAGTACGACTATTTGTTCAAAGGTAAGTGTTTGGTGTTTTAAGCCGTGTTTTTGTCTTTGCATAGTTTATATATTTGTTCTTTTGAAGCCATAGCGCATTACGAGTGGTTATGCCGCTCGCTGGTCAGTATACTTCATTTTTAGCGTATCAGTACACGGACCCCACAGGTAGGGGGGTACATTTGAGGATGAGGGGCCAGTGACAGAGTGTCCTCCGAGTCTCGTATCCAATGTAGACTAGATCGAGTCTAGATGGGCCGAGAGTAAGAAATAGCATGTTCTTTCAGCTCTCAGTTCAGCGTCTTGGTAACGGGACAATTAGGCTTTCAAGAAATTTAGGGTTCTCAGGCCTCGGTTAACGCCCAGGTTTCATTTCAATTTCCAGTGGACAAACCCTTGCCCCTCCCCTAGGCCCTAGCCTAGGTAGGTTCCTCCCTTTATTTTTGCTTGTCTTGCTGATGGTTAATTTTTCATGCAGGCTTTGCTTTTATCAGAAGGCCTAATTATCCATAAAGTTAAGCTAGAGTTTCACTTTGTAGACAACATTACTAACATACCCATACATTCATTGACTCACTGACCTAGACTCGGACTGAGCCCAGACAAGTCAGTTGTCCAGTTGAGGTGTAACTTACTTGATGAGCTGTTCAACTGTCAACCTGTTGTTGGTTGGGCAGATTGCAAATTGGTTGTTTGTGGAATTTATTGTAAAATAGGCTAAATATTGGGATTGTTACTTTGAAAAAGAGTGCTTCTTGTTTGTTTCATGAAGGCATTCATCATTCATTACCCTGTTGTGTTCAGTTGTTGGCCTAGATCTAGATCTGATCTAGAATCTAGATTCTAGAGTCTAGTCTAAATTGATCTCTATAAACTATATAGAGAGACTATAGAAAGCGATTTGATTCATTTTCTAAAATAGTAAATTACTTGGTTGTCGAAACTGTATTGTCTTTAAAGATCTTTTTCGGTCCTATCGGAGACGGACGTTAAATTAGGTCTAGGAGGTCCTGCCTCTTAAATAACCTAATGCCCCAATGGCCACCAGAATAGCGCAGGCGAGTCTTTTGGCTATTCTCACCCGTTGGGCGCTCACCGTTATAGTATAGCCTAGGCCAACCAGTTAAGCGTTCACCCTGAACCACAGAATTCTACACTGAGATAACAGAATTGTAGAATTCTGTGCCGTAAACAAATGTTCTATTACTACTGTTAGTGTTAGCCTAAAAAAAGTAGTAAAAGCGTGCAATTTTGTCTGTGGGCAGTGGAGAGAGAGAAAAAGAGAGAGAGGAGTAGCGCGAGAACTTCCGGGCAAAACAAAATGGCGACCCGCGTAGTTCGGCTTGATTCGGAAAGTTAAATAGCCGTAGCATCTTTGTAGACGACCAAATTAATTTACTTTTGTGTTTTAACATCATTTTAAAACTTTGTTTTGGTCAATTTGATCGTCCACACCGATAGACAGTATTGTATTCAGAAAGAGACACAGAGAGAGAGAGGGGAGGAGTAGATCTTGCGAGAACTTCCGGGCAAAACAAAATGGCGACCCGCGTAGTTCGGCTCGATTCGAAAAGTGAAATAGCCTTAGCATCTTTGAAGACGATCAAATTAGCTTATTTTTGTGCTATAACGTAATTTTTTCTTGGCTTTTATCAATTTGATCATCCACACCGATAGACCGTATTCCGAAATGAGGAAAAACAGGTCTTGTTTCACACCGAGTAAGAATAGCCTACGCTGGCAAGTCTCACCCGGGGTGAGAGGTACGTATTTTTATTCTCACCCCGGGTGAGGATAGCCACTTCCTAACCTAATAGTGTTGATAGGGGCGTTAAACTCATACAATTTCAATTTTATAGGATCTTTTCTCTTCTGTACCTGTTCTTGTAAATTTTCTGCCTTCCCCGGACAGGAAAAATGGACAATGAAATACCTAGAACTAGGCTTTTAAACATTCTTCACGATAAATTGATTAGTATGTCTAGGCCAACCAAGTAAGCAGGAATCTGAAAGATTAATTTGAAATACACAGCTAGAACTTCTAAGAGAGGGTCTCAGAGATGAACCAAGTTTCAATGGTAGTTTTGAGTTCTTGACACTAAAATGATTCCTGGTTTTAAATTACAAGGTAAACTGTTGGAAGTTATTCTGGATTTAGACTTCAATGCTGGCAAAGTGCCTCAAAGTTTAAAGTTGTTAGTCTGGAGAGCAACTTGTGGGCATTGGTTAACTCTTGATCCCCAGTCTCCAGGGAGGGTGAACCCACTGTGCCGGGGTCCTTTTTTGGGTCTAAATCTAAAAATGACTATGTAACGTTACTAAATTGGTCATTAAATCAAAACATGATAACCAATTTTGAAAGTTCTTCATCTAATGAATGAAATCCTGATAAAAGAGTTTTTGGAAATTGCTGAAGAGTAATTTGGCTCACTGGCACAGCGGTTCCGACCGCGAGCTGCTGGGAGTGGCTTGCTGGAGATAAAATAAAGAGTTAATAAATATTCTATTACACTACAGAAATGTCTTTAAAAGTATAATTTTCTTTATTGAAGATTACAGCAAAGATAACAATCGATTTGCTTAAGAAGAAGATGGTGGCTCCAGAAGCAAATTTGGACAAAAGTTCTGAAAGTGTGATGTTTCCTAGAGTTTAATGGTGCAGTCAGTCTGCAGGATGATACGTATACAGAGGTAATTGTGTACTTTCTCTCCCAATCGTAGAAACGTGACACAGCTTTTGAGGGTCAAACCGTCATATTTTGGCTTCAGAACACAGACATTGCTATGAGAACTGTTGCAAATCAGTTATATTTTCCGGAAATTTCAAACCTAACTTTAAAACACCAAAATATGAGAAAGTACAGAGAGGCATGCCCCCCCTGAAACCCCCAATTTCTTGTACTCTTACCCAGGGGGGACGACGCTTCTCCCAAACCTCCCTCATTTTTCAATGCTTGAAATATCAGTTGACGTATTTAGGGTACAAGTACTATTCTATCACTTTTTTGGCACTGCTGAGCTGAGTCCAGTTACACAGGGCTTGATGGTCGTTTCATCTGTCATTACTTTTAGATAGAGTTCTAGGATTGAATTGTCCTTTGAAGCATCTGCTAAAGATGATTATATATTGATTATGATTGTAATCGTCTTTAATCACTATCAGCAATAGAATTACAAGAGGGTGGGGTATGCTATGATCACTTCATGTTTTTTGTCTAATTGCCTCTGACAAGATTTTGCCAAGTGTTGTTAATTGGGATTTTAAGCATGGCTGTAATTTTGTCAACAGTGTTAAGTGTGAGAACCTTCAACTTTTTGTTGTTTCACATAAAACTAAAAAATAGATGATTAAAAGCACTTGTCATCCTCTGAAGGATTCAACTTTAACAGTGTGAACGTTACATTGAAGAATATTGTGGGTGGTGTAGTTCGCTCTTTCTTTCCTCAAACTCAAACGTCTATCATTCTATCTCTCCTACTCCTTTTTTGTGTGTATACGCAATGTAACTCCCTAGTAAACCTCTAATGTTCAGCACTAATGTGACCTAATTGTGTTGCTAGTACTCACTAAAAAAACAAAAAACAAAAATGGAATTAATATTAAATGTGATGGTCTGTCAGAAGAAGAGATAAAAGCATTTTTGTGCAAGTGGCCTCCCCTACTCAGACATGTATAGTATGCATATTGTGAGTTTTCAAGGATGTGTCTACCCACTTAAAAGCACTTTACACTAACTTTACTATAGTGTGCTTCCTGGGAAGCTGTGGATGTTTTTTGAGTATTCTAGGGTCTGCTGGGGTAATGATAACTAGTTGTAAAGTGCATGGAGAGCATGCTGTAGAGTGGAAGTGCTCTCTGTGCGATTACATTTTTGAGCCCAGACCTTTGCAGAGGATATTGTCTGTTTCCACCCTTCAAGTAGGTGCACATTTTCCTTCAAGTAGGTGCACAATTTAATGTCAAATAATATGCTGAAAGGGGCGTCACACCCATATCGAATCTGCGGAAAAGTAAGAGCCAGCGCGTGTGTGTATAGAATTGGTAAAATAGTCCAAAGTACAGTACAGGTGCCGGCATGATTTAGTGTACGGTGTGTGTGTGTGTTGTGTGCTGTTCTCCAAGTCTGTGCTCCACTTTGTGGGTGGGTGGTTGGCGGGTGCTGGGGTCAACGGTGTAGTTAGTTTGCTCCTTCTTTTCTATCAAATATCTGTAGTCCTTTTTTTTTTTCGTGTTTGTTACAGAGCTCTTTTGTAACCCCTCTTATAATTAATCTTCAAATACCAATAGTGTTGCTAGTGCCATAAAACTCTTTTTAAAATAAAAACCACTTTGCGGTATGCAGTGTCTTTGCACCAATGTGTGTTCTTTGAATTTTCTTCCTTTTACAACTAAGCTGTCATGTTTTTTTTTCTTTCGTGCTCTCCTTTTGTGTGTGGATGGTCGGAGGGTGCACGGGAAGGTCCTACTTCTTTACTCCCCCCTCTGTTTCTGTCTGTCTGTCTTACTTTTTCCCAGCACTAAATGACCATTATTGTTTCGATGTGCTTCTCTTTACTCAAACAAAAAACAAATACTTTTGTATCGTATACTATACCTGCAACACGTGTATGAGTTTGTGTGTGGGGGTTTGTTTTTTTATTTGTGTCTGTTTGTGTGTGTTCACATGACTTTTATGCATAAAGGATTTATTCTATGCTTGCTGCGTGTGTGTTTTGTTATGTGCTCTGTGTCAGTGTGTATACTTGCAGTGTATAAAAGTGTGCGCGTGCCTGCGCATGTTCACAAGTCTGAGAAAAAATTTCCTCCTCTGACCGTCTCATGTGTGCAGTCACCATTGACAGCTTGTACCTGGCCAACTTGGCATGACACAGCGATGAGTCACCGTCTTAACAGTCAGCTCTGTGCTGGCCTACAGTCACTGGTCTGTCTCCCTCGCATTCCTGTAACAGCTTCAACATTGTTTTGCTTCTTTGGAAGTTTTTCTATCTTGTTACACTAAAATATATTTAGTTTGTGTTTGGGGTGGGGGGTTGGCAAATGTTTGCTTCCTTAGAAGTTTTTCTGTCTCATTCTTAGTCTAGTTTGTGTTGGGGTGGGGGGTTGGCAGGTGTTCTAGTGTGCCTTGTTTCTCCTGCTTTGTATACACAGTAGTACAGTAGTGTAGCGATTTTGCCACAGTCCCAACATTTTAATTTGTTCCTGGTGGGTGTTTGGGAGTGGATGGCGGGTGCTCCGATGTGGTTTGCTCCTTTTTTCTTATAAAACAAAATAAACGTCTCCTTCTTTTTTTCGTTGTATGGTTACTATCTTCTAGTACACCTCTAGTATTTGACACCTGTTTATAAATGACCTTTTATTGTGTTGCAAGTGCCGTAAAACTTTCTGAAACGATGGGGTCACTGTCATCATGTCTTACTTTTTTTCTTTTCTTGTGCTTCTATTTTTGTCTCACTGATTTGAGTTACATAAACTCCTTCTTTCCTGTATCAAACTTCCTATCTTCCTTAGAAATATGAATCTTTCCTTTTCTTTGTGAGTTACTGTCTAGTAAAAAGAAAAATGAAGATTGAGGATGGAACTTGAAAAGCTTTTCCATCATTTTTAAAATAAGAGAAAGAGAAACAGGATGGCCTATCACCCTTATTCTATCTCTCCTTTTTTTCTTTCTTTGTCAACTTCTTCTTTCCTGTATCAAACTTCCTATCTTCCTTGTAATATAATACATCTGTTCATCTTGTTTTCCTTGTATGTTACTCTCTAGTAAAACTAAAGAAGTTTTTTTTTTTGGGGGGGGTGAAAAGTGGAGATTTGCTGGATGAGAAATTGGAACAGCTTTTCCATCATGTTTGAGGTAAGAGAGAAAGAGAGACAGGGTGGCCTAGCCTGCTGGTTGTCTATAATTAGCCTCACAGTCAGTCCAGTACACTCCAGTGCTTGTCTCCAAAGGCGTGATGTCAAGCTGATAACCTGATCCATTGTTTTGTTTACTCAACAAAAATGAGGGTCTAAGACGCAGGGTGGAGTTTTTCTGGGAAGACGTCTGTGGGTGGGTCCTACCTCTGAACTGTCACTCGCTGGGTGGTTGACGGGTGCTCTGGTGTGGTTTGCTCTTTCTTTCTTTAATCTTTCTTTCTATCAAACATCTGTTGGTGGGTGGTTGGCGGGTGGTCTGGTGTGGTTTGCTCTTTCTTTCTTCCTATCAAACTTCAAACATCTGTTGGTGGGTGGTTGGCGGGTGGTCTGGTCTGGTTTGCTCTTTCTTTCGTATCGATCATCTATCGTCTGTATAAATCTCCCCTTCTTCTTTTTTATGTTTGTTACTCTCTTGTAACACCTCTAATCTTCTGGCGCTCATATATGACCTTGTGCAGTTGAGAGCGCCGAAAAACCTCTACTAAAACTAAACCAGGAAACATCCGTTGACCTTATCTCTCCTTTTTAAAATCTTTGTTTACTCCTCTTGTAACAACACCTCAAATCTTCGGCACTTGTATGACCTGATTGTTTTGCAATTGCTGTAAAACACTTAGTAAAATGGTCCAATATTTGTTTTGTTTTGCTTTTTTCTGTTCAAGCGCTGGATCTGTCTAGTAGAGTGCAGTAACACAAATGATAACACAAACTTCAGGGCGTCAGAGAATTCTTTTTTGTTCAGAAGATTTTGTGTCAAGGAAAGTTACAATGCATCAAATAAAACGGGGGAAAAAATGAGTCCGATTCTTTTGTGGTAACAGGAATTTTGGGTTAAATACAGTGTGCAGTGTGCAGTGTGCAGTGTAGGTGGTTGGCAATTGTTTGGTTTGGTTTGCTCCATTCGTATCAAATGTCTGCTATCATCTTTCCTCCTTCTTATGTTTGTATGTTACACTCTATCAACAGTGGGTGGTTGACGGGTGCTCTGGTGTGGTTTGCTTCTTCTTTCCTATCAAACACCTATCGTCCTTATCTCCCCTCTTTCTTTTTTATGTTTGTTACTCTCTTGTAACACCTCTAATCTTCTGGCGCTCATATGACCTTATGCAGTTGAGAGCGCTGTAAAACCTCTACTAACCCCCCCCCCCCCCCCCCAAAAAAAAAAAAAAAACCAAACAAACCCACAACTCTATCAACACATCAAATCTACGGTACTTTTATGACCTGATTATGTTGCAAATGCTGTAAAACTCTTTCTAAACCTAAGTCTATCGTAAATCTTATCACAAGTGTCACTGTATTTTTTATTGACTTAAATAAGTTCCCAATATCATTCTGGGTAGTGTGTGCCCCCCCTCCCCGCCAATGCCTCAATGTTCCAGGTCATTAATTACTCAGCGACCCATTTTGGATATGTGACTCATTTGTGACTTGTTGGAAGTTCCTGCTATCAAGGTAGGGGACATGATGTCAGGGACTATATGTGTGTGTGTGTGTGGATCCTGTATTGATTTCTCATTTCTGTATGTGAGGCTTAGCGTAGTATATAAAGGAAGGCGTTCTTCATTACTGTAGTCAGAGCTGTGTGTTGATTTAGAGTCAAGAAGTTTTGCCTTTCAGCTCTTGCACATTTGGAATATTTATAAAGTTGCATTTTGAAGCTTTTGTTTAAGTTTTTATTTTGCCTGAACGTGGCTAGGGTATGATTTCTCATAACTTGGTTATGTCATGAGAATGAGACAGAAGTTATTTGTGCTGTAAAGTGCTGTAATTTGAGTGTGTAGTAACGTGCTTTATTCCTTTGTTAGTTTATGTGAAAGAGATATTGACAGGGTTGGATAATATAGGCAAAGAAAACTATGTCTGCTTCTATGACAATACCGCAGTGCATGTTTGTTCTGCCCAACGAGGAGGAGATGGATTATCTGGTGAAAGGTGTGGTTTTTTCCTCTATGTTTTGTCTGGTGGGGGGTTGGCGGGTGTGCTTTGCTCATTCTTTCCCACCAAATCTCTCTATCGTCCGTATCTGGTCTCTCGTTCTTCTTTACTTTGTGTGTTGCTCTCTTTCAACCAACACCTCTCTTCTTTGGCAGCTGTTTGACTTTTTGTGTTGCAAATGCCGTAGAATGTCAAACTCAAAAGTTACCTGGCAGGTCCGTGTAATAAGTTTGTGTGTGGCAGTTACCTTGACACTTTGGATTTTCCGTCACTTTTCCCATGCTTGCTGTCTTTTTGGGTGGAGTTTTTGAGGTGGTTGTTGGGTGCTCCAGTGTGGTTTGGGTATCTTCTTTCTCTTCAGCGTTACTATACACTGTATACACATAGATCTAGTCTTATCTTGTCATGGCAAATTTGACGATGTGGATGGTTGGTGGGTGCTCTGGTGTGGTTTTCTCCTTCTTTCCTATCAAACATCTGTCGTCCTTATCTTCCCTCCTTGTTTATGTTTGTTACTCTCTTGTAACACCTCTAATCTTCTGGCGCTCATATGACCTTATGCAGTTGTGAGTGCCGTAAAACCTCTACTAAAAAATTTGACGATTGTGGTGTTGTGGTTACATGTTTTGCTGCTGCTTGCAGAAGACGGTTGTTAATTTCCTGTGCAAGGCAGTTTTGTGTTATCAAAAACCTGTATTTCTTTTGAGACGTTGTATCCCTCTGAGCCCAGGTTGGCCACGAACAGGCGGGGTTGATGCAGCCTGCCCCTTAAATGATCTGAATTGTGTCGATGGGAAGTGGGTGGTTGGCGGGTGCTCTGGTGTGGTTTGCTTTTTCTTTCCTATGAAACATCTATCGTCCTTATCTCCCCTCCTTCTTTTTTGTTTGTTACTCTCTTGTAACACCTCTAATCTTCTGGCGCTCATATGACCTTATGCAGTTGTCTCCTTTCACCTCCTTTCCTGCTCTCTAACAATGTTCTGTTGTCTGCTTTCGTCTCCTCCTTCTGCCCCCACCCCCTCACCTCCTTTGCCCCTTCCTCTGGGCTCCTGATTCTTTCTGCAGCCTTTCTACTGCTACTCCTTGGCTCCTCCTTACTGCTATCTTTCTGCCACACCCCTGATCTTCTGGTAGGAAAGATCTACACCTAGCCTTCTCGGACAAGGGCGAAAAATCTCGGAGGGCCCGTGTGCAAGTTGCGCACGTTAAAGATCCCTTGGTGGTCTAAAATCGATAAGGGTAGGTTTCGGCCGCCACCCGGGCAAAATTCGAAAATTCCTACCAACTGAAAATATTAGGTGTGTCCCGCGCGCTCATGTGACCTAATGCAGTTGCAAGCGCCGTAAAACACTTTACAAAAACAAAACAAAAAAACACCCAGTTTTCCGTGTGCATTTTGTCTCAAGCTGGCCGAGTTGGAGGGTCTCGCTCACCGGTGTACCGGTGGTTAAGCATACTCAAACGGGCAGTTTCAAGCGTCACCGGTCTACCAGCGACAAGGGCTCAAAGGGTGAAGTGGACGATTTGCGTGTAACACGAAGGCGTACATTTTTACATTTTTGTTGTGATGTTTTTTTCTTTCTCAGTGGTGTTGATTGGCGACTCCGGCGTAGGGAAGAGCAACTTGCTGTCCCGGTTTACCCGCAATGAGTTCAACTTGGAGAGCAAGAGCACTATAGGTGTAGAGTTTGCCACTAGGTGAGTACTTAGAGAGCAAGAGCACTATAGGTGGAGAGTTTGCCACTAGGTGAGTACTTAGAGAGCAAGAGCACTATAGGTGTAGAGTTTGCCACTAGGTGAGTACTTAGAGAGCAAGAGCACTGTAGGTGGAGAGTTTGCCACTAGGTGAGTACTTAGAGAGCAAGAGCACTGTAGGTGTAGAGTTTGCCACTAGGTGAGTACTTAGAGAGCAAGAGCACTGCAGGTGTAGAGTTTGCCACTAGGTGAGTACTTAGAGAGCTAGAGCACTATAGGTGGAGAGTTTGCCACTAGGTGAGTACTTAGAGAGCTAGAGCACTATAGATGGAGAGTTTGCCACTAGGTGAGTACTTAGAGAGCAAGAGCACTGTAGGTGTAGAGTTTGCCACTAGGTGAGTACTTAGAGTAAGTTAGAGAGCAAGAGCACTGTAGGTGTACAGTTTGCCACTAGGTGAGTACTTAGAGTAAGTTAGAGAGCAAGAGCATTATAGGTGTACAGTTTGCCACTAGGTGAGTACTTAGAGAGCAAGAGCACTGTAGGTGTAGAGTTTGCCACTAGGTGAGTACTTAGAGAGCTAGAGCACTATAGGTGTAGAGTTTGCCACTAGGTGAGTACTTAGAGAGCAAGAGCACTGTAGGTGTAGAGTTTGCCACTAGGTGAGTACTTAGAGAGCAAGAGCACTATAGGTGTAGAGTTTGCCACCTAATTAAGTTACTGGAGAGAAACTCTCTCACTACTCTCAGTGTCTTTCTCCATCTATCTCTTTCTCTGTCATAATCTGTTTCTCTTTCTTTTTCTTTCAAAAGTCTTTTTATCTGACTCAATATGTCTCTTTCTCTCTTTCTTTCTCATTCTCTCTGTCTCTCTCTTCTTCTTTCTCTCTGCCCAGTCCTCTATCTTCCCCTTTCTCTCTCTCTCTCTCTCTCCCCAGTCCTCTATCTTCCCCTTTCTCTCTCTCTCTCTCTCTCTCTCTCTCTCTCTCTCTCTCTCTCTCTCTCTCTGTATGTCTCCCTCTCCCTCTCTCTCTCTCCCTCTCTCTCTCTCCCTCTCTCTCTCTGTCTCTCTCTCTCCCTCCCTCCCTCCCTCCCTCCTCTCTCTTTCTCTCTCTCTCTGGATTTCTCTCTCTAAGGCTTTGACTTCTTTGTCTATTCCCCCCCCCCCGACCTTGTTATTTATTAAGACTTCCATAAGGCAAAAATTTGATCTTTTAAGCATTTCTGTGTGTGGTTGGTGGTTTGATCCTTCTTTATTATCAACATCTGTAGTTTTTATCTCCTCCTCCTTTTTTGTTTTTGTTACTCTCTTGCAACACCTCTCATCTTCATCTGGTGGCTGGAGGGCACCGCTCGTAGGTCCTACTTCTTTACTTTCCTTCTGTTTTTTTCTGGGTTTTTTTTGTTGTTGTCTGTCTGTCTTACTTTGCCGCAGCACTAAATGACAATTATTGTGTCGATGTTCTTCCTTTTACTCTAATCTTTAGTTCTTACATCATGGTCTTATTGTGTTGCAAGTTCTGTAAAACTCTTTACTAAAACAAGAAGCGTCTCTGTGCTTTCAGGAGCATACAAGTGAACAACAAGACTATCAAAGCTCAGATCTGGGATACTGCCGGACAGGAAAGATACCGCGCCATCACCAGCGCGTAAGTTTTTGCTCTGTGCACTCAGGTTTTCGTTTACGCTGACAATTATTTGTACTGAAAATGAAAAACTGCATTTTACTGATAAAGCAAAAAATCTGGGAGTGTATTTTGATTCAAAATTGTCAATGGAATATCATATCAATTATGTTTCAGTGCTTCGTCTTCCGCAATTTTGCCGAATTCCGGAAGTGGAAAAACTTCCGTAAAAATTCGTTAAAAATTTTTTTTTTGGGTAAAAAATATGAAATAAAAAATGTCTGTAATCGTAATTACTAATAGTCAACAATGGCCAACCCTTACCGGAAGTGCTCTTTTATTTGAAAGTGTAGACAGTGTCTTGTCTTCTACTTTCACTTTCTAAAGCACAAGCAGAGCACCAGCACTTGTAAACAAGATGAAGACATGACGATTGTAGTTCAACAGATCTTGGGCCTGTAGTTCAATAGATCTTGGGCCTGCCAAGAAAAGAAAACTCTGAAGAGGGCTTGATTTTTTCATCAGAATTGTTTATTTGTACATATTGTTTAGGATTTAAGTTGAATATAAGCTGTCAAGCTATTTAGATGTAGATCTAGATTCTAGCTCTGTTTACACTAGATATACACATTGTGGTGCAAACCAACACATGGAGAAAAAAAGTTGAATATTAACTGTCAAGTTTGATAGATCTAGCTGTTATACTACTGTTGTGGATGTACAGTATCGGTACAAGGGAGAAAGCATGGCTTTGGATTTATATGGATTAGCACAAGCAGAAAATTGTGTAGGCCTATGCAAGGTATGTTTTATTTGTCTCTTATTTTCTTGTTAAATTTAGGCTTGAAAAGCCAGAAATGACATACTTAGGATGCCCTGAAACCAAAAAATCTCAAACGTAATGGGGGCGCCGTATCCCTTCAACCCCCCCTGCCAGGGCGCTGCCCAGGACCCGAAAATCCTAGAAAAATGACATCATCTGCTGGAAAGCTATGATTTATGTACCATTTTATTTTGTGAATTGCGTAGAATTGGTCATATATGTCTATGTTTTTGAATGAACACTCGTTGAAAACGCTCGTGTCATCTTTCTTGTTTTCACGCATCGATTATTGCGAATGCTTTACTAGCTAACTTACCAAATACCACTCTTCACAAGTTACGTTTTCAAAATCATGCTGCTAGGCTTGTACTAAAGAAAAAGAAGAGGGATCACATTATTCCCATGTTAAGAACGTTGCATTGGCTTCCCGTGTCATCTAGAATGTCATATAAAATTGCAATATTATGTCATAAATGTGTCAATAACAAAGCTCCCCCATATCTTACTGATATCATCCAGATTTATGTTCCATCCAGATCACTAAGATCAGGTGATCAGTATCTTTTAAGAGTTCCTAAAAAGGGGGTAAAAAATTAGCTGAAAGATAGTTTGCCCACCTTGCTCCATCAGTTTGGAACTCTCTTCCCCAACCCTTGAGACATACAACATCTGAGTCTAAATTTAAAAAATCCTGTTCATGTCGTACATCTCTCTTCCCCAACCCTTGAGACATACATCTGAGTCCTGTTAATCTACGACATCTATAATTACTGTTTTACATTTATTCATTCATTCATTCATTCATTCATTCATTCCTGTATGTTGTGTGTGTCTCCAGCTACTACCGCGGTGCGGTGGGCGCCCTGCTGGTCTACGACATTTACAATTACTCTTTTATTTTCGTTCATTCATTCATTCATTCATTCATTCATTCATTCATTCCTTCTGTATGTTGTGTTTGTCTCCAGCTACTACCGCGGTGCAGTGGGTGCCCTGCTGGTCTACGACATCGCCAAGCACCTGACGTACGAGAACGTAGAGCGCTGGCTGCGCGAGCTGCGGGACCACGCCGACCAGAACATCGTCATCATGCTGGTGGGCAACAAGAGCGACTTGAGGCACCTGCGTGCCGTGCCCACTGACGAGGCCAAGAACTTCTCGGGTGCGGTTTTATTTCTCTCTCTCTCTGTCTCTCTCTCTCTCCCTCTCTCTCTCCCTCTCTCTCTGTCTCTCTCTGTCTCTGTCTCTCTCCCTCTCTCCCTCTCTCCCTCTCTCTCTCTCTCTCTGTCTCTCTGTCTCTCTCTCTCTCTCTCTCTCTCTATCTCTATCTCTATCTCTGTCTCTGTCTCCCATTGTTGTTTTTATTTCCCAGATGTGTTCTTTCTGTGTTCTTTCCTTGGTTTGGAGAGGGGGGGGGGGGGGAGTGGTTCTTAAAGATGTTCTTTCTGTCTTTGGTGTTTTTTCTCAGGTATGTTCTTTCTCCCTGGTATTTTCTTTTTCTTGTTCTCTGGTGGTTATTATTATTATTATTATTATTATTATTATTATTATTATTATTATTATTATTATTATTATTATTTTGTCTTTCTCTTGGGGTCATTTTCTGAGAAAAGTAAAAAAAAAAAAAAAAAAAAAAAAAAAAAAAAGAATTGTGTGATAGATCTGCATTCTTTCTCCTTATGTTATTTTTTTTGTCATGATCTTTTTTCTCATTATTGTTTTCTGTATCACAGGGTTTTTTTTTTCTTCTCGTGTGGTCTGCTTCTTCTTTCCTATCTAACATCTATCGGCCTTATCTCCCCCTTCTTCTTTTCTAGGTTTGTTACTCTTTGTATCGCCTCTGATATTCTGGCGCTCATATGGCCTTATGCAGTTGCGAGCGCCGTAAAACCTCTACTAAACTAAACTCTCTGTAAGGCCTCTGTCTTTTGGCGCTCATATGACCTTATGCAGTTGCGAGCGCAGTAGAACCTCTACTAAAACTAAACTAAAAGTTTTTTTTTTGGGGGGGGGGGGGTGGTGTGTCAGAGATATTCCTACAACTTATGTTGTTTTATCCTTTCTCGTTGATGTCTTTGATAAATGGAACCATACATTCTGTCGCTTTGCTTGTCCACAGAGAGGAACAACTTATCATTCATAGAAACGTCAGCGTTAGATTCCACCAATGTTGAGGCTGCCTTTCATAATATTCTAACAGGTGAGAGAATGATTGGGTCTTGTGTTCTTCTGAGAATGACATTTAAAAAAATTGTAGAGACCTGAATGGTAGTGGGTGGTTGGCAGGTGCTCTGGTGTGGTTTGCAGATGCTCTGGTGTGGTTTGCAGGTGCTCTGGTGTGGTTTACTCCTTCTCTCCTATCAAACGTCTGTAGTTCTTATCTCTCTTTGGCGCTCATATGACCTTATGCAGTTGCGAGCGCCGTAAAACCTCTACTAAAACTAAAACTTATCTCTCTTCTTTCTTTTCTTTGCATGTCACACCTCTAATCTTTGGCGCTAGTGTGACCTTATTGTGTTGCAAGTGCCATCAAACCCTTACTAAAACTAATACTGAATACACATGTGCAAATCATAAAGAATGTCTTGATGTATAACAAAAAGCATTAGATCTGAAAGTCTGTCTTTCCCTATGCACGTGTTGACTGTATATGTGCGAGACTACAATAATTTTTGTTTGTTTTTGTCTGTGTGTCTGTCTGTCTGTGTTCTAGACTGTATTTTCACTGTTGTCTGTTTGTCTGTCTGATTGGCAGAGATGTACAAGGTGGTGTCACAGAAACATAGACTGTATCTTATATTGTCTGTCTGTCTGTCTGTCTGTCTGTCTGTCTGTCTGTCTGTTCTAGACTGTATTAACGTTGTCCGTCTGTCTGTCTTCGGCGGAGATATACAAGATAGTGTCACAGAAACATAGACTGTATTTACATTGTCTGTCTGTCTGTCTGTCTGTCTGTCTGTCTGTCTGTCTGTCTGTCTGTCTGTCTGTCTGTCTGTCTGTCTGTCTGTCTGTCTGTCTGTCTGTTCTAGACTGTATTTACATTGTCTGTCTGTCTGTCTGTCTTCCACAGAGATCTACAAGATAGTGTCACAGAAACATAGACTGTATTAACATTGTCTGTCTGTCTGTTCTGGACTGTATTTACATTGTCCGTCTGTCTGTCTGTCTTTCACAGAGATCTACAAGATAGTGTCACAGAAACAGATCCGCGACTCCCCGGACGACGACAACTCCCCCAGCTCCAACGTGCAGACCATCACTGTGGCCCCGACCGTCAACTCGGCACAGGCCAAGAAACCCTGCTGTTCTTAATGATGAGGTCCTCCTCCTCCTCGTCTTGCCTGCCTGCAACCCCCCACCCCCCCTCCTCTTCCTCCTCTTCCTCCTCTTCTTTGTCTTCATCTCTGTCTTGTTCTGCTTCTTCGTCTTTCGTCTTCTCCTCTCTCATCTCTTCATCTTTTTCTCAGTCTACCACTTCCTCTTCTCTCTCAGCTTTGTCTTGTTCGTTTTCTTCTTTTCTTTTTTTTCCTCTTCTGCTTCTGCTTCTCCCTCCCTCTCTCTATCCCTCTCGTTCGCTGATACCTTCAGTGGTATGGGAGGAGAGAGAGGAAGAACTTTCCCACTTTCCCTTGAACCAATTTTCCTTTTCTCTGTCACTTTTTCTAACTCTCTCTTTCTTTCTCTATCTCTCCCTCTCTATCTCGCTCGCTCTCTCTCTCTCTCTCTCCTTCCCCTTTCCCCGTCTCTGCCGCGCCTCTACTCTACTCTATATCTTTCTGT